>NC_052556.1:480270-560501 GCF_016699485.2 Gallus gallus
GGGGCAAAGGTCAGGGGTCAGAGGCCAGGGGGGGCAGAGGTCATGGGCTCAGGGGTCATGGGGGCAGAGATCATGGGCTCAGGGGTCATTGGGGGTCAGGGGGTGAGCAGTGGGGTCCCAGGGCTGTGGGGTCCTGCTGCTGCAGCCGCTCTGCGGGGCAGGGGGCAGAGGTCAGGGGTCATAGGTCATGGCGTCAGGGGTCAAAGGTCAGGGGTCATGGGACAGATGCCATGGACTCGAGAGTCAAAGGTCAGGGGTCGGGGGGGGTCGGGGGTGAGCAATGGGGTCCCAGGGCTGTGGGGTCCTGCTGCTGCAGCCGCTCTGTGGGGCAGGGATGAGGGGGTCACAGGTCATGGGGTCACAGGTCAGGGGTCGTAGGTCATGGGGTCACTGGGTGAGCAGTGGGGTCCCAGGGCTGCGCAGTCCTGCTGCTGCAGCTGCTCTGTGGGGTCAGAGGTCACGGGGTCATAGGTCACAGGGTGAGCACAGGGGTGCCAGGGCTGTGGGGTCCTGCTGCTGCAGCCGCTCTATGGGGCAGGGGTCAGGGGTCATGGGGTCAGAGGTCACAGGGTGAGCACAGGGGTCCCAGGGTTATGCGGTCCTGCTGCTGCAGCCGCTCTATGGGGTCAGAGGTCAGGGGTCATGGGGTCAGGGGGGCACGGGGTGAGCAGTGGGGTCACAGGGTCATGGGGATGTGGGGTGAGGGTGCCAGGGCTGTGGGGTCCCGCTGCTGCAGCCGCTCTATGGGGCAGGGGTGAAGGGTCATGGGGTCACAGGTCAGGGGTCATAGGTCATGGGGTCACTGGGTGAGCAGTGGGGTCCCAGGGCTGTGGGGTCCCGCTGCTGCAGCCGCTCTGTGGGGCAGGGGGCAAAGGTCAGGGGTCATGGGGTGAGCAGTGGGGTCACAGAGACGTGGGGTGATGGGAACGCAGTGAGGGATATGGGCTGTGGGGTGGGGTCACGGGGTCACAGGGTCAGCAGGTCACGGGGTCAGGAGGTCACGGGGTCACAGGGTCAGGAGGTCATGGGGTCACGGGGTCAGGAGGTCACGGGGTCAGGAGGTCGCGGGGTCGCGGGCGCCCACCCCTCAGTTTGCGCAGTGACGCCTCCACCTCCGTCTCAATCAGCGGGAAGTCCTGCCGGCTGGGGCACCTGCGGGCACCCCATAGCGCCCCATAGCACCCCATAGCGCCCCATAGTGCCCCACAGTGCCCCATAGCACCCCACAGAGCCCCACAGTGCCCCACAGCACCCTATAGCGCCCCACAGCACCCCATAGCGCCCCACAGTGCCCCATAGCATCCCACAGCACCCCACAGTGCCCCACAGCACCCCATAGCGCCCCATAGCACCCCATAGCACCCCACAGCACCCCACAGCGCCCCACAGCACCCCATAGCGCTCCACAGCACCCCATAGAGCCCCATAGTGCCCCACAGCACCCCATAGTGACCCATAGCATGCCACAGCACCCCATAGTGCCCCACAGCACCCCACAGCACCCCATAGAGCCCCATAGCGCCCCACAGCACCCCATAGAGCCCCATAATGCCCCACAGCGCCCCATAGCGCCCCACAGCACTCCATAGTGCCCCATAGCGCTCCATAGCGCCCCATAGACCCCATAGCGCCTCATAATGCCCCATGGAGCCCCCATAGCGCCCCATAGCGCTCCATAGCGCCCCACAGCGCCCCATAGTGCCTCATAGTGCCCCACAGCACCCCATAACACTCCACAGTGCCCCACAGCACTCCAAAGTGTCCCATAGCGCCCCACAGCACCCCCCAGCTCATCCCCCATCCCCCAGCCCACTCCCAGCCCCACATCACCCCCCATTACACCCCCCAGCCCCACATCATCCCCTAGCCCACCCCCCATCCCCCACCCCCCAGCCCACCCCCAGCCCCACATCACCCCCCAGCCCACCCCCCAGCCTCACATCACCCCCCAGCCCCACAGCTCACCCCCTAGCCCACCCCCCATTCCCCAGCCCGCCCCCCAGCCCCACATCACCCTCCACTACACCCCCAGCCCCACATCACCCCCTAGCCCACCCCCCACCCCCCAGCCCACCCCCCAGCCCCACATCAGCCCCCAGCCCCACATCACCCTCCAGCCCCACATCAGCCCCCAGCCCCACATCACCCTCCAGCCCCACATCACCCCCCAGCCCCACATCACCCCTCAGCCCACCCTTCACCCCCCAGCTCACCCCACAGCCCCACACCACCCTCCATTACACCCCCCTGCCCCACAGCTCACCCCCCAGCCCCACATCACCCCCCAGCCCCACATCACCCCCTAGCCCACGCATCACCCCCTAGCCCACCCCCCACCCCTCAACCCCCCATCACACCCCCCAGCCTCCCAGCTCACCCCCCAGCCCCACATCACCCCCCGTTACACCCCCCCAGCCCACCCCCCAGCGCCACATCACACCCCATTACACCCCCCCAGCCCCACATCACCCCCTAGCCCACCCCCCAGCTCACCCCCCAACCCCACATCACCCCCCAGCTCACCCCCCATCACCCTCCATTACACCCCCCAGCCCCACAGCTCACCCCCCAGCCCCACATCACCCCCCATTACACCCCCCAGCCCCACATCACCCCTCGCCCACCCCCACCCCCCAGCCCCACATCACCCCCCAGGTCACCCCCCATCACCCCCCATTACACCCCCCCAGCCTACCCCCCGTCCCCCAGCTCACCCCTCAGCCCACCCTTCACCCCTCCAGCTCACCCCCCATCACCCCCCATTACACCCCCCAGCCCCCCAGCTCACCCCCCAGCCCCCCATCACCCCCCATTACACCCCCCAGCCTACCCCCCGTCCCCCAGCTCACCCCCCAGCCCCACATCACCCCTCAGCTCACCCCCCATCACCCCCCATTACACCCCCCCAGCCCACCCCCTGTCCCCCAGCCCACCCCCCAGCCCCACATCACCCCCCATTACACCCCCCAGCCCCACATCACCCCCCATTACACCCCCCAGCCCCCCATCACCCCCTAGCCCACCCCCACCCCCCAGCCCCCCATCACCCCCGTCCCCCCCCACTCACTGGCTGACCGCCTGCTGGATGAGGCGCATCCACAGCGTCCTCTCGTCGCGGGAGGCGGCGTGCAGCTCATACATCTCGGGGGGCGCAGCGCTGAGCAGGAAGAGCCCCTTCTCCTGGTTGGCCACGTCCCGCACGATCAGTTCGTGCAGGGAGATCACCGCCGGTTTGTCCTGGGGGGCGCAGCGGGGGGTGAGCCGGGGGGGTGTGGGGTGAGCTGGGGGGTGAGCTGGGGGGCTGGGTGGGGGTGGGGGGGTGAGCTGGGGGGGTGAGCTGGGGGGGTGTGGGGTGAGCTGGGGGGTGAGCTGGGGGGCTGGGGGGTGAGCTGGGGGGGTGAGCTGGGGGGGTGTGGGGTGAGCTGGGGGGTGAGTTGGGGGGCTGGGGGGTGAGCTGGGGGGCCAGGTGGGGGCTGGGGGGTGAGCTGGGGGGAGATGGGAGTGGGCTGAGGGGTGATGTGGGGCTGGGGTTGGGCTGAGGGGCACTGTGGGGATGGGGGGTGAGCTGTGGGGCTGGGTGATGGGCTGGGGGGTGGGCTGGGGGGTGATGGGGGTACGCTGAGGGGTGATGTGGGGCTGGGGGGTGGGCTGGGGGGCCGGGTGAGGGGCTGGGGGGTGAGCTGGGGGGGTGAGTTGGGGGGCTGTGGGGTGAGCTGGGGGGCCAGGTGGGGGCTGGGGGGAGATGGGGGTGGGCTGAGGGGTGATGTGGGGCTGGGGGGTGAGCTGTGGGGCACTGTGGGGCTGGGGGGTGAGCTGGGGGGCCGGGTGGGGGGCTGGGGGCTGAGTTGTGGGGTGATGGGGGTGGGCTGAGGGGTGATGTGGGGCTGGGGGGTGAGGTGTGGGGCAGGGGGTAGGCTGAGGGGTGATGTGGGGATGGGGGGTGAGCTGTGGGGCTGAGGGGTGAGCTGTGGGGATGGGTGATGGGCTAGGGAGTGAGTTGTGGGGCACTGGGGACGGGGGGTGAGCTGTGGGGGTGGGTGGGGGGCTGAGGGGTGATGTGGGGCTGTAGGGTGAGCTGTGGGGCTGGGGGGTGAGCTGTGGGGAGATGGGGGTAGGCTGAGGGGTGATGTGGGGATGGGGGGTGAGCTGGGGGGGTGCCGGGGGGCTGTGGGGTGAGCTGGGGGGCCGGGTGGGGGGCTGGGGGGTGAGCTGGGGGGCACTGTGGGGATGGGGGGTGATGTGGGGTGAGCTGTGGGGCTGGGTGATGGGCTAGGGGGTGAGCTGTGGGGCACTGTGGGGACGGGGGGTGAGCTGTGGGGCTGGGTTGGGGGGCTGGGGGGTGATGTGGGACTGTAGAGTGAGCTGTGGGGCTGTGGGGTGGGCTGAGGGGTGAGCTGTGGGGTTGGGGGTGGGCTGTGGGGTGAGCTGTGGGGCGCTATGGGGCGCGGTGGGGCAGTGTGGGGCGCTGTGGGGCAGTATGGGGCAGTGTGGGGCGCAGTGGGGCAGTGTGGGGTGCTGTGGGTCTGACCATGGTGGGGAAGGAGAGCTTCTGGTCCTTCTCCTGCAGGAAGACGATGACGTCCGTCATCAGCAGCAGCAGAACGTCTGGGGGGGGGGGGGGGGGGGGTCAGCACACGGCCGTCTGCCCCATACAGCCCCACCCATACAGCCCCGCCCCATACAGCCCCATCCCATAGAGCCCCGCCCCATAGAGCCCCGCCCCATAGAGCTCCGCCCCATAGAGCCCTGCCACATAGAGCCCCGCCCCATAGAACCCTGCCCCAGAGCCCCGCCCCATAGAGCCCCGCCCCATAGAGCCCCATCCCATAGAGCCCCACGCCATAGAGCCCCGCCCCATAGAGCCCTGCCCATAGAGCCCCACCCCATAGAGCCCCGCCCCATAGAGCCCCGCCCCACAGAGCCCCGCCCCATAGAGCCAAAGAGCCCCACCCCATAGAGCCTCTGCCCCATAGAGACTCTGCCCCATACAGCCCCGCCCCATAGAGCCCTGCCCCATAGAGCCCCACCCGTACAGTCCTGCCCCATACAGCCCCGCCCCATAGAGCCCTGTCCCACAGAGCCTCACCCCATACAGCCCCGCCCCATAGAGCCCTGCCCCATAGATCCTGCTGCCCCATAAAAACCCCTGCCCTATAGAGCCCCTATAGAGTATGACCCATACAGCCCTGCCCCATAGAGCCCCAGCCCCATAGAACCCCACCCCATAAAGACCCTGCCCTATAGAACCCCAAACCCACAGAGCCCCCACCCCATAGAGCTCTGCCCCATAGAGCCCCTGACCCATACAGGCCCGCTCCATAGAGCCCCAGCCCCATAGAACCCCGCCCCATAGAACCCCCAGCCCCATAGAACCCCGCCCCATAGAGACTCTGCCCTATAGAACCTCACCCCATAGAGCCCCCGCCCCATAGAACCCCCAGCCCCATAGAACCCCGCCCCATAGAGACTCTGCCCTATAGAACCTCACCCCATAGAGCCCCCGCCCCATAGAACCCCCAGCCCCATAGAACCCATCCCCATAGAACCCAGCCCCATAGAACCCCCAGCCCCATAGAACCCAGCCCCATAGAACCCATCCCCATAGAACCCATCCCCATAGAACCCCCAGCCCCATAGAACCCCGCCCCATAAAGACCCTGCCCTATAGAACCCTAAACCCATAGAGCCCCCACCCCATAGAGCTCTGCCCCATAGAGCCCCCGCCCCATAGAACCCCTACGACCCTCCCGTGACCTCCCGCCCTTTGACCCCGTGACCCCCCGGCTGACCCCACCCCCGCACCCCTCCCCCACCTTTGAAGCGCCCCGCCGCGGTTTCCAGAGGACGCAGCCGCTGTGCAACAACTTCCGGCGCAGGAGCTCATCCCGCCCGAAGGTGGCGCAGCCGCTTCCGGCGCCGTTGCCGTTGCCGTTTCCGCTTCCGGGTCGGCCGTCCCCGCGCAGCTGCAGTTTGGCGCGGCCGTCCACGCGGCGGTAGACGTCGTAGAGGCGCATGCGCAGTTCGTGCTCGCGCACCTCGGCGTTGATGGCGGAGATGAGGTCCTTCACGAGCAGCAGCGCGCGGCTCAGCTCCGCCGCCTCCGCTTCGTCCTCTGCGGGGGGCGGCGCCGTAAAGCAGCGGCAGCGCAACCACCGCCCCATAACCACCGCCCCATAACCACCACCGCCCCATAACCACCGCCCCATAACCACCACCACGCCATAACCACCGCCCCATAACCACTGCCCCATAACCACCGCCCCATAACCACCACCGCCCCATAACCACCGCCCCATAACCGCCCCATAACCACCCCATAACCACCACCGCCCCATAACCACCACTGCCCCATAACCACCGCCCCATAACCATCACTGCCCCATAACCACTGCCCCATAACCACCACCCCATAACCACCACTGCCCCATAACCACCACCCCATAACCACCACTGCCCCATAACCATCACTGCCCCATAACCATCACTGCCCCATAACCACCACTGCCCCATAACCACCGCCCCATAACCATCACTGCCCCATAACCACCCCATAACCACTGCCCCATAACCACCACCGCCCCATAACCACCGCCCCATAACCACCGCAACCACCGCCCCATAACCACCGCCCCATTACCACCGCCCCATAACCATCACTGCCCCATAACCACCGCCCCATAACCACTGCCCTATAACCTCCACCCCATAGGCAACTGCCCATCAGCACCATAACCACCGCCCCATAACCTCCACCCCATAAGCAACAGCACATCACTGCCCCATAAGCACCACCGCCCCATAACCACCGCCCCATAACCACCCCATAACAACCACCGCCCCATAAGCACCAACCCACAGCCACTGCCCCATAACCGCCGCCCCATAACCACCATAACCACCGCCCCATAACCACCGTAAACACCGCCCCATAACCACTGCCCCATAACCACCATTACCACCGCCCCATAAGCACCACCCCATAACCACTGCCCTACAAGCAGTGACTCATAAACACCATAAACACCGCCCCCTAACCGCTGCCCCATAACCACCATCACCACCGCCCCATAACCACCGCCCCATAACAACCACCGCCCCATAACCTCCACCCCATAACCTCCACCCCATAACCTCCACCCCATAAGCACCGCCCCATAAACACCAACCCACAGCCACTGCCCCGTAAGCACCACCCCATAACCACGGCCCCATAACCACTGCCCCAAACAGCAACTGCACTGTGCCCCATAGCCCGGCACCACCCGCCCCCACAGCGCTCTGCCACCCCATAGCACACAGCCACCCTATAAGGTACAGCCACCCCATAGCACACAGCTGCCCCATAGCACACAGCCACCCCATAGCACACAGCCGCCCCATAGCACAGAGCTGCCCCATAGCTCCCAGCCGCCCCATAGCTCCCAGCCGCCCCATAGCACAGAGCCGCCCCATAGCTCCCAGCCGCCCCATAGCACACAGCTGCCCCATAGCACAGAGCCGCCCCATAGCGCCCAGCTGCCCCTTAGCGCCTGGCCGCCCCATAACACACAGCTGCCCCATAACACAGAGCTGCCCCATAGCACACAGCTGCCCCTTAGCACCCAGCCGCCCCATAGCGCCCGGCCACCCCATAGCACAGAGCCGCCCCATAGCACCCAGCTGCCCCATAGCTCCCAGCCACCCCATAGCACCCAGCCCTCCCCATAGTGCCCAGCTGCCCCATAGCACACAGCTGCCCCTTAACACCCAGCCGCCCCATAGCGCCGGGCCGCCCCATAGCACCCAGCCGCCCCAT
Organism: Gallus gallus; assembly: GCF_016699485.2. NCBI lineage: Eukaryota > Metazoa > Chordata > Aves > Galliformes > Phasianidae > Gallus > Gallus gallus. The sequence goes on from NC_052556.1 coordinate 488,066, forward strand.
AGCACCCAGCCGCCCCATAGCACAGAGCTGCCCCATAGCTCCCAGCCGCCCCATACTGCAGAGCCGCCCCATAGCACTGAGCCGCTCCATACCTCCCAGCCGCCCCATAGCGCAGAGCCGCCCCATAGTGCCGGGCCGCCCCATAGCGCAGAGCCACCCCATAGCACAGAGCCGCCCCATAGCGCAGAGCCGCCCCATAGCGCAGAGCTGCCCCATAGCGCAGAGCCGCCCCATAGCGCCCGGCTGCCCCATAGCTCCCAGCCGCCCCATAGCGCTGGGCCGCCCCATAGCGCCGGGCCGCCCCATAGCGCAGAGCCACCCCATAGCGCAGAGCCGCCCCATAGCTCCCAGACGCCCTATAGCTCCCAGCCGCCCCATAGCGCCGGGCCGCCCCATAGCGCAGAGCCGCCCCATAGCACTGAGCCGCCCCATAGCGCCGGGCCGCACCTCGGGAGTGGCGCAGGATGCGCTCGATGAGCACGGGGTATTTGGTGATGCGCTGCGTGACCAGCAGGATGCACTCCGGGACGCCGTGGCGCCGCAGCAGCGGAGAGCGGGCGGTGCGCTGAGGGACAGCGTCAGTGCGGGGCGGCAGTGGGGGGCAGCGCGCAATGGGGCAGTGGGGGGGGGGGGGGGTGGGGGGGGGGGGCAATAGGGGGGCAGTGGGGGGTGGAAGGATGGAGAGGGATGGGGGGCAGTGGGGGGCAATGAGGGGGGTGGGGTTCAATAGGGGGCAGTGGGGGGGCAATAGGGGGCAGTGGGGGGCAATGGCGGGCAATGGGGGGCAGGGGGGGCGGTGGGTGGGGTGGGGGGCAATAGGGGGCAATGGGGGGCAGTGCGCGCAATGGGGCAGTGGGCAGAGGGGGGGCGGTGGGGGAGCAGTGGGGGTGGAAGGATGGAGAGGGATGGGGGGCAGCGGGGGGCAATGAGGGGGGGTGGGGGGCAATAGGGGGCAGTGGGGGGCAGTGCGAGCAATGGGGCAGTGGGGGGAGGGGGGGGCGGTGGGGGGGGGTGGGGGGCAATGGGGGCAATGGGGGTTGGAAGGATGGAGAGGGATGGGGGGCAGTGTGGGGCAATAGGGGGCAGAGGGGGGCAATGGGGGAGCAGTGGGGGGTGGAAGGATGGAGAGGGATGGGGGGCAGTGGGGGGCAATGAGGGGGGTGGGGTTCAATAGGGGGCAGTGGGGGGCAATAGGGGGCAGTGGGGGGCAGTGCGCGCAATGGGGCAGTGGGGGGAGGGGGGGGGCGGTGGGGGGCAGTGCGGGCAATGGGGCTTTGGGGGTTGGGGGGGGCAGCGGGGGGGGTGGGGGGCAATAGGAGGCAGTGGGGGGCAATGGGGGAGCAGTGGGGGGTCGTGGGAGGCAGTATTCACCCCCCATCCGCCCCCCATTCAGCCCCCCACCCCCACCCGCCCCCTATTCACCCCCCATCCCCCCCATTCAGCCCCCCAACCCCCAAACGCCCCCCCCACCCCCATCCGCCCCCTACTCACCCCCCAACCACCCCCCATCTGCCCCCTATTCAACCCCCATCCCCCTCCCATCTGCCCCCCCCCACCCCTATCCTCCCATCCGACCCCCAAACGCTCCCCCCACCCCCCACCCACCCCCTATTCACCCCCCATCCGCCCCCCATCCCCCCCATCTGCCCCCCTTCCCCCCCCCATTCAGCCCCCCACCCCCCATCTGCCCCCAATTCACCCCTCATCTGCCCCCCCCACCCCCATCCCCCCCATTCAGCCCCCTGCCCCCCATCTGCCCCCCCACCCCCATTGGTCCCCTATTCACCCCCCATCCGCCCCCCATCCGCCCCCTATTCAACCCCCATCCCCCTCCCATCTGCCCCCCCACCCCCATCCCCCCCATCTGCCCCCCATCTGCCCCCTATTCACCCCCCATCTCCCCCATCTGCCCCCCATCTGCCCCCCATTCAGCCCCCTACTCCCAATTCAGCCCCCCACCCCCATTGGCCCCCATCCCCCCCCCATCCGCCCCCTATTTACCCCCCATCTGCCCCCCATCCGCCCCTATTCACCCCCTATTCACCCCCCATCCGCCCCCCCCACCCCCCATCCCCCCCATCCGCCCCCCACCTGCCCCCCATCCGCCCCCTATTCACCCCCCATCCCCCCCATCTGCCCCCCATCCTCCCCCATCCGCCCCCCCACCCCCATCCCCCCCATCTTCCCCCCATCTGCCCCCCATTCAGCCCCCCACCCCCCATCCGCCCCCCATCCGCCCCCATTCACCCCCCACCTGCCCCCCATCCGCCCCTATTCACCCCCCATCCGCCCCTATTCACCCCCATCTCCCCCCATCCGCCCCCTATTCACCCCCCATCCCCCCCATCTGCCCCCCTTCCCCCCCCATTCAGCCCCCCACCCCCCATCTGCCCCCAATTCACCCCTCATCTGCCCCCCCCACCCCCATCCCCCCCATTCAGCCCCCTGCCCCCCATCTGCCCCCCACCCCCATTGGTCCCCTATTCACCCCCCATCCGCCCCCCATCCGCCCCCTATTCAACCCCCATCCCCCTCCCATCTGCCCCCCCACCCCCATCCCCCCCATCTGCCCCCCATCTGCCCCCTATTCACCCCCCATCTCCCCCATCTGCCCCCCATCTGCCCCCCATTCAGCCCCCTACTCCCAATTCAGCCCCCCACCCCCATTGGCCCCCATCCCCCCCCCATCCGCCCCCTATTTACCCCCCATCTGCCCCCCATCCGCCCCTATTCACCCCCTATTCACCCCCCATCCGCCCCCCCCACCCCCATCCCCCCCATCCGCCCCCCACCTGCCCCCCATCCGCCCCCTATTCACCCCCCATCCCCCCCATCTGCCCCCCATCCTCCCCCATCCGCCCCCCCACCCCCATCCCCCCCATCTTCCCCCCATCTGCCCCCCATTCAGCCCCCCACCCCCCATCCGCCCCCCATCCGCCCCCATTCACCCCCCACCTGCCCCCATCCGCCCCTATTCACCCCCCATCCGCCCCTATTCACCCCCCATCTCCCCCCATCCGCCCCCTATTCACCCCCCATCCCCCCCATCTGCCCCCCATCCTCCCCCATCCGCCCCCCCACCCCCATCCCCCCCATCTTCCCCCCATCTGCCCCCCATTCAGCCCCCCACCCCCCACCTGCCCCCATCCGCCCCTATTCACCCCCATCCGCCCCTATTCACCCCCCATCTGCCCCCCCTCCGCCCCCTATTCACCCCCCATCCCCCCCATCTGCCCCCCATCCGCCCCCCATTCAGCCCCCCACCCCAATCTGCCCCCCATCCCCCCCATCCGCCCCCTATTCACCCCCCATCCGCCCCCCCCACCCCCATCCCCCCCCATCCGCCCCCCATTCAGCCCCCCACCCCCCATCCGCCCCCCATCCGCCCCTATTCACCCCCCATCTGCCACCCATTGTCCCCCATTCGCCCCCTATTCACCCCCCATCTGCCTCCCCCACCCCCATTCCCCCATCTTCCCCCCACCCGCCCCCCATCCGCCCCCTATTCAACCCCATCTGCCCCCCATCCCCCCCATCCGCCCCCTATTCACCCCCCATCCGCCCCCCCCACCCCCATCCCCCCCATCTGCCCCTCATTCAGCCCCCTACCCCCCATCCGCCCCCCATTCAGCCCCCTACCCCCCATCTGCCCCCCATCCCCCCCATCCGCCCCCTATTCACCCCCCATCCGCCCCCCCCACCCCCATCCCCCCCATCCGCCCCCCATTCAGCCCCCCACCCCCATCTGCCCCCCATCCCCCCCCCCCGCCCCCTATGCACCCCCCCGCCTACCCTGACGAACGCCTGCAGCCTTTTATCCCTGGCCAGCAGCTCTTTGTACTCCCGCAGCGCGGCGCTGTGTTTGCTGCAGAACTCCGCGTAGCACTTCCGGAGCTGCTCCGCGCTCTGCCCCGAGAACTGCGGCGGGGGGGGATGGGGGGATGGGGGGGGGGCGTCACCCACCGCCACCGCAACGACCCCACGGGGGGCACCGCGTCCGCGGGGCGCCCGGAGACACCGCTGCCCCCACTGGGACGGCCACGGTGTCCCCCGGTGCCACCCATTGTCCCCATCTGGCTGACCACGATGTCCCCCACTGCCACCCATTGTCCCCACTGGGACGGCCACAGTGTCTCCCAGTGCCACCAGTGCCACCCATTGTCCCCATCTGACTGACCACAGTGTCCCCCAATGCCACCCACTGTCCCCACCTGGCTGACCACGATGTCCCCCGGAGCCACCACTGTCCCCACTGGGATGGCCTCAGTGTCCCCCAATGCCACCCACTGTCCCCACTGGGACGGCCACAGTGTCACCGGGTGCCACCAAACTGTCCTCACCTGGCTGACCACGATGTCCCCCAGTGCCACCCATTATCCCCACTGGGACGGCCACAGTATCACCCAGTGCCACCAAACTGTCCCCAATCGGGTGGCCACGATGTCCCCCAGTGCCACCCATTATCCCCACTGGGATGGCCACAGTGTCTCCCAATGCCACCCATTGTCCCCAATGGGATGGCCACAGTGTCACCGGGTGCCACCAATGCCACCAAACCGTCCCCACCTGGCTGACCACGATGTCCCCCAGAGCCACCACTGTCCCCACTGGGATGGCCACAGTGTCCCCCAGTGCCACCCATTGTCCCAATTGGGACAGCCACAGTGTCACCGGGTGCCACCAAACTGTCCCCACCTGGCTGACCACAATGTCCCCCGGAGCCACCACTGTCCCCACTGGGACGGCCACGGTGTTTCCCAGTGCCACCCACTGTCCCCACCTGGCCGACCACAGTGTCCCCCACTGCCACCCACTGTCCCTACTGGGATGGCCACAGTATCCCCCGGTGCCACCCATTATCCCCACTGGGATGGCCACGATGTCCCCCAATGCCACCCACTGCCACCACTGGGACGGCCACAGTGTCCCCCGGTGCCACCAAACTGTCCCCACCTGGCTGACCACAATGTCCCCCAATGCCACCCACTGTCCCCACTGGGATGGCCACAATGTCTCCCAGTGCCACCCACTGTCCCCACTGGGATGGCCACAGTGTCACCGGGTGCCACCCATTGTCCCCATCTCGCTGACCACGATGTCCCCCAGAGCCACGACTGTCCCCACTGGGATGGCCACAGTGTCCCCCAATGCCACCCATTATCCCCACTGGGACGGCCACAGTGTCTCCCAGTGCCACCCACTGTCCCCACCTGGCTGACCACAATGTCCCCCAATGCCACCCACTGTCCCCACTGTGATGGCCACAGTGTCACCAGGTGTCACCAGTGCCACCCACTGTCCCCACGTGGCTGACTGTGACCCCCCCCCACCTGGCTGACCATGACCCCCCCCACCTGGCAGACCAGGACGTCCCCCATTACCAGTGCCCCCCACGTGGCTGACCAGGAGGTCCCCCAATGCCCCCCCGTGGCTGACCCCCCCCACCTGGCTGACCCGGACGTCCCCCCCCCACCTGGCAGACCAGGATGTCCCCCATTACCAGTGCCCCCCACCTGGCTGACCATGACGTCTCCCCCCCCACCTGGCTGACCAGGACGTCCCCCATTACCCTCTGTGCCCCCCCGTGGCTGACCCCCCCCCACCTGGCTGACCAGGACGTCCCCCCCCCACGTGGCTGACCACGACCCCCCCCACCTGGCTGTCCCCCCCCCACCTGGCTGACCATGACCCCCCCCCACCTGGCTGACCCCCCCCCCCCATGTGGCTGACCACGACCCCCCCCACGTGGCTGTCCCCCCCCCACCTGGCTGACCAGGAGGTCCCCCCCCCCCCGTGGCTGACCATGACATCCCCCCCCCCCACCTGGCTGTCCCCCCCCACCTGGCTGACCAGGAGGTCCCCGAGGCGTTGGATGACGAAGTTTTTGCTGCTGCCCCCCACGAGGGAGAGGCGGCGGCGCTGCAGGAGCTGCGCCAGGAAGCGTTGGTGCAGAGCGCTCAGCTCATCCACGCAGGGGAAGACGGCGTTGACGGCGCCGGGCTGCAGCTGCAGCTCCTCCAGCATGGCGCGCCGCAGCACGCCGCCCATGATCTTCAGCGTGCGCACGTGGTGCAGCTCCGTCTGCATCAGCTCTGGGGGGGGGGGGGGAGGATGGGGGTCACAAAGCGGCCCCACGTGGGGCGGCCCCCAACCCCACCCCGCCCCACTCCGCTCTGCTCTGCTGTGCTCTGCTCTGCCCCACCACCCCGTGTGCCCCCATCCCTACACGGCCCCGTGTCCCCATATGTCCCCACCCCACACCTCCCACCCGTCCCCACATCCCCATATGTCCCCACCCCACACCTCCCACCTGTCCCCATCTGTGTCCCCACCCCATATCTCCACCTGTCCCCACATCCCCATCTGTGTCCCCACCCCACACCTCCCATCTGTCCCCATCTGTGTCCCCACCCCATATCTCCACCTGTCCCCATGTCCCCATCTGTGCCCCCACCTCTCCATGTCCCACCTGTTCCCACCCCACACCTCCCACCTGTCCCCATATGTCCCCACCCCACACCTCCCACCTGTCCCCATATGTCCCCACCCCATATCTCCACCTGTCCCCACATCCCCATCTGTGCCCCCATCCCTACACGTCCCTCCTGTCCCCATCTGTGTCCCCACCCCACCCATCCCCGTGTCCCCATCTGTGCCCCCACCCCTACACATCCCTCCTGTCCCCACCCCGTATCTCCACCTGTCCCCACATCCCCATCCCCCATATCCCCATGTCCCCATCTGTACCCCCACCCCACCCCTCCATGTCCCACCTGTCCCCACCCCACACCTCCCACGTGTCCCCACATCCCCATCTGTGCCCCCACCCCTACACGTCCCACCTGTCCCCACCCCATATCTCCACCTGTCCCCGTGTCCCATCTGTGTCCCCACCCCACCCATCCCCGTGTCCCCATCTGTGCCCCCACCCCTACATGTCCCACCTGTCCCCACCCCATATCTCCACCTGTCCCCACATCCCCATCTGTGCCCCCACCCCTACATGTCCTGCCTGTCCCCACCCCACATCTCCCCCATATCCCCACATCCCCATCTGTGCCCCCACCCCTACACGTCCCACCTGTCCCCAGCTGTCCCCACCCCAACTGTCCCCACATCCCCAGCTCTGCATCCCCACCCCGTATCTCCCACCCATCCCATCCCCATCTGTACCCCCACCCCACACCTCCTACCTGTCCCCATCTGTGTCCCCACCCCTCCATGTCCCACCTGTCCCCGCCCCATATCTCCCACCTGTCCCCATCTGTGTCCCCACCCCACACCTCCCACCCATCCCCATGTCCCCATCCCTGTCCCCATCCCTCCATGTCCCACTTGTCCCCATCCCATCCCTATCCCCACATTCCCCATGTCCCCATTCCTGTCCCCCATCCCATCCCCATCCCATCCCATCCCCATCCCTGTCCCCACACCCCCCCATGTCCTCCTGTCCTTGTCCCCATCCCATCCCTGTCCCCATACCTCTATGTCCCCATCCCATCCCCATCCCATCCCTATCCCCATACCTCCATGTCCCCATCCCATCCCCATCCCATCCCTATCCCCACAGTCCCCCCATCCCCATCCCTGTCCCCCCATCCCCCCATGTCCTATCCTTGTCCCCATCCCATCCCATCCCATCCCCATACCCCCCCATGTCCTTCTGTCCTTGTCCCTCTCCCATCCCCATCCCATCCCTGTCCCCATCCCCCCATGTCCCCATCCCCCCATGTCCCCATCCCCCCATCCCATCCCATCCCACCCCTGTCCCCATACCCCCATGTCCCCATCCCTGTCCCCATACCCCCACCCCACCCCCATCCCTGTCCCCACACCCCCCGTCCTATCCTTGACCCCACCCCACCCCCTCCCCACCCCTCCCCCCCCGTCGCACCGTGATGACGTCCTGCCTCCCCCCCCGTCGCACCGTAATGACGTCACGCCTCCCCCCCCGTCGCACCGTAATGACGTCACGCCTCCCTCCCCCCCGTCGCACCGTAGATGACGTCCTGCCTCCTCATGACGTCGGCGCGCTGCAGCTGCAGGAAGGCGCCGTCCACCGCCAGACTCCACGAATCGGCCGCGAAGTCGCGCTCGTCCGCCTCCAGCTCTGCCAGCAGCTGCTGCAGCACCGCGTCGGGGCCTGCGGGCACCGCGCCCGTATCCCACTGAGCCCATATATCCCGTGTGCCCATATATCCCCGTGTGCCCATATCTGTGCCCATATCCCACTGTGCCCATATCCCGTGTGCCCATATATCCCCGTGTGCCCATATCCGTGTGCCCATATATCCCCGTGTGCCCATATATCCCCGTGTGCCCATATATCCCGTGTGCCCATATATCCCCGTGTGCCCATATCTGTGTGCCCATATATCCCCGTGTGCCCATATATCCCCGTGTGCCCATATAATCTGTGTGCCCATATCCCACTGAGCCCATATCCAATGTGCCCATATATCCCCGTGTGCCCATATCCCACTGTGCCCATATCCCACTGTGCCCATATATCCCCGTGTGCCCATATATCCCCGTGTGCCCATATCCCACTGTGCCCATATCCCACTGTGCCCATATATCCCCGTGTGCCCATATAATCTGTGTGCCCATATCCCACTGTGCCCATATATCCCACTGTGCCCATATATCCCACTGTGCCCGTATCTGTGTGCCCATATCCCAATGTGCCCATATCCAATGTGCCCATATCTGTGTGCCCATATCTGTGTGCCCATATCCCAATGTGCCCATATATCCCCGTGTGCCCATATCTGTGTGCCCATATCCCACTGTGCCCATATCCCAATGTGCCCATATATCCCATGTGCCCACATCCCATGTGCCCACATATCCCAATGTGCCCATATCTGTGTGCCCATATATCCCATTGTGCCCATATCTGTGCCCATATCCCAATGTGCCCATATCCCACTGTGCCCATATATCCCCGTGTGCCCATATATCCCCGTGTGCCCATATCCCAATGTGCCCATATCCCAATGTGCCCATATATCCCACTGTGCCCATATCTGTGTGCCCATAGCTGTGTGCCCATATCTGTGTGCCCATATCCCAATGTGCCCATATCCCACTGTGCCCATATCTGTGTGCCCATATCCCAATGTGCCCATATCCCACTGTGCCCATATCCCACTGTGCCCATATCCCAATGTGCCCATATATCCCCATGTGTCCATATCTCCATGTGCCCATGTCCCCAGTTTCCATCCCCATGTCCCCACACCCCCATGTCCCCACATATCTCCCCATATCTCCTCCATATCCCCACCCCCTCACCCCCCATATCTCCCCATATCTCCCCTATAGCCCCACCCCCCACATCTCCACCATATCCCCCCCCACTCCCCATATATCCCCTATATCCACCCCCCACACCTCATATCTCCCCATATCTCCCCTATATCTCCACCCCACATATATCCTATACGTCCCCTATATCCCCCCACCCCACCCCCATATCTCCCCATATATCCCCTATATCCCTCCCATCCCTCATATCTACCCATATCTCCCCCATATCCCCACCCCCCATATATCCCCTATATCCCCACCCCCCATATCTCCCCATATCTCCCCATATCCCCACCCCCTCCCACCCCATATCTCCCCATATCTCCCCATATCCCTCCCCATATCTCCCCCATATCCCCACCCCCCATATATCCCTTATATCACCCCCACCCCCCATATCTCCCCATATATCCCCTATATCCCCACCCCCTGTCACCCTGTATCTTCCCCATATCCCCCCCCATATCTCCCATATATCCCCCCTATTCCCAACCCCATCACACCCCATATCTCCCCCATATCCCCCCCCATATCTCCCCATATCTCCCCTATATCCCCCCATATCTCCCCATATCCCCCCCATATCCCCCCATATCTCCCCTATATCCCCCCCCATATCTCCCCATATCCCCCCCATATCCCCCCCATATCTCCCCATATCCCCCTATATCCCCACCATATCCCTCCCATATCTCCCCATATCTCCCCCATATCTCCCCATATCTCCCCCATATCCCCACCCCCCATATATCCCCTATATTGCCCCCACCCCCCATATATCCCCTATATCCCCACCCCCTCTCACCCTGTATCTCCCCTATATTCCCCCCCATATATCCCCCATATCCCCACCCCCTCACACCCCATATCCCCCCCATATCTCCCCATTTCCCCCCCCACATCTCCCCATATCTCCCCCATATCCCCACCCCCTCACACCCCATATCCCCCCCCATATCTCCCCATATCCCCCCATATCTCCCCATATCCCCCTATATCCCCCCCCATATCCCCCCATATCTCCCCATATCCCCCCATATCCCCCCATATCTCCCCATATCCCCCATATCCCCGCATATCCCCCCATATCCCCCCATATCTCCCCATATCCCCCCCATATCCCCCCCATATCTCCCCATATCCCCCTATATCCCCCCCCATATCCCCCTATATCCCCCCCATATCCCCCCATATCTCCCCATATCCCCCCATATCCCCCCCATATCTCCCCTATATCCCCCCCCATATCTCCCCCATATCTCCCCATATCTCCCCCATATCCCCACCCCCTCACACCCCATATCCCCCCCATATCCCCCCCATATATCCCCATATCCCCCCATCCCCCACGCCCCATATCCCCCCTCCATATCCCCCCCCACCCCCCCCCGCCCCCACCTTCCTCAATGAGGGACTCGACGGACACAGTGCGGTTCCTCACGTTGAGGGAATCGGTGGACTGCGACAGAATGCGGCGGATCCCCAACGCCGATTCCTCATTGAACGTCCTGGGGGGGGGATGGACAGACACAGCGATGGCGGTGACCCCCCGGGACCCCCCCGGGACCCCCCCCGGGACCCCCCCAACCCCCCCCAACGCTCACCCCGCGATGTTGGTGGTGGAGACGCTCTTGGATAGGGACAGGGAGGGGCGGCCGCGGCGCGGGCCCAGCAGGGACTGCCGGAAGCTCTCGGAGGGGTACACGGCTGAGTTGGGGCGCTCCCGGGGGGCACCTGGGGGGGGGGGGGGGACACAGCGTCAGCACAGCCACTGCCCCAACACACCCCACGTGGCCCCAACCCACCCACGGTGACCCCAACCCACCCAGGGGGTCCCCAACCCACCTCAGGGGGTCCCCAATCCATCCCATGGGGTTCCCAATACACCCCAGGGTGGCCCCAACCCACCTCAGGGGGTCCCCAACTGCCCCCCATGGCCCCAACCCACCCCAAAATGTCCCCATCCCATCCCAGGGGGTCCCCAACCCACCCCACGTGGCCCCAACCCACCCCACGTGACCCCAACCCACTCACGGTGACCCCAACCCACCTCAGGGGGTTCCCAATTGCCCCACATGGCCCCAACCCACCCCAAAATGTCCCCAACCCACCCATGGGGTCCCCAACCCACCTTAGGGGGTCCCCAATTGCCCCACGTGGCCCCAACTCATCCCAAAATGGGGGTCCCCAACCCATCCCAGGGGGTCCCCAATCCATTCCATGGGGTCCCCAATACACCCCAGGGTGGCCCCAACCCATCCCAAAATGACCCCAACCCACTTCAGGGGGTCCCCAATTGTCCCACATGGCCCCAACCCATCCCAGGGTGACCCCAACCCACCCATGGGGTCCCCAACCCACCTCAGGGGGTCCCCAACTGCCCCACATGTCCCAACCCACCCCAAAATGTCCCCATCCCATCCCAGGGGGTTCCCAACCCACCCACGGTGACCCCAACCCACCCACGGTGACTTCAACCCATCCCAGGGGGTCCCCAATTGTCCCACATGGCCCCAACCCATCCTAGGGTGACCCCAACCCACCCACGGTGACCCCAACCCACCTCAGGGGGTTCCCAACTGCCCCACGTGGCCCCAACCCATCCCAAAATGGGGGTCCCCAACCCACCCAGGGGGTCCCCAACCCACCCCACGTGGCCCCAACCCACCCACGGTGACCCCAACCCACCCATGGGGTCCCCAACCCACCTCAGGGGGTCCCCAATTGCCCCACATGGCCCCAACCCATCCCAAAATCACCCCAACCCACCTCAGGGGGTCCCCAATTGCCCCCCATGGTCCCAACCCATCCCATGGGGTCCCCAATCCAACTCAGGGGGTCCCCAACCCACCCCCATGGCCACAACCGATCCCAGGGGGTCCCCAACTGCCCCACGTTGCCCCAACCCATCCCATAATGTCCCCAATCAACTCAGGGGGTCCCCAACCCACCCCAGGGGGTCCCCAACCCACCCCCATGGCCCCAACCCATCCCAAAATGTCCCCAACCCATCCCAGGGTCACCCCAACCCATCCCAGGGGGTCCCCAATTGCCCCCCATGGCCCCAACCCATCCCATGGGGTCCCCAATCCAACTCAGGGGGTCCCCAACCCACCCCCATGGCCACAACCCATCCCAGGGGGTCCCCAACTGCCCCCCATGGCCCCAACCCACCCATGGTGACCCCAACCCACCCAGGGGGTCCCCAACACACCTCAGGGGGTCCCCAATTGCCCCACATGGCCCCAACCCATCCCAAAATGTCCCCAACCCATCCCAGGGGGTCCCCAATACACCCCAGGATGACCCCAACCCATCCTGGGGAGTCCCCAACCCACCTCAGGGGGTCCCCAATTGCCCCCCATGGCCCAACCCATCTCATGGGGTCCCCAACCCAACTCAGGGGGTCCCCAACCCACCCCCATGGCCACAACCGATCCCAGGGGTTCCCCAACTGCCCCACATGTCCCAACCCATCCCAAAATGGGGGTCCCCAACCCATCCCAGGGGGTCCCCAACCCACCTCCATGGCCACAACCGATCCCAGGGGGTCCCCAACTGCCCCACGTGGCCCCAACCCATCCCATAATGTCCACAACCAACTCAGGGGGTCCCCAACCCACCCCAGGGGGTCCCCAACCCACCCCCATGGCCCCAACCCATCCCAAAATGTCCCCAACCCATCCCAGGGTCACCCCAACCCATCCCAGAGGGTCCCCAATTGCCCCCCATGGTCCCAACCCATCCCATGGGGTCCCCAATCCAACTCAGGGGGTCCCCAACCCACCCCAGGGGGTCCCCAACCCACCCCCATGGCCCCAACCCATCCCAAAATGCCCCCAACCAACCCAGGATGACCCCAATCCATTCCAGGGTGACCCCAACCCATCCCAGGGGGTCCCCAATTGCCCCCTACGGCCCCAACCCATCCCAGGGGGTCCCCAATCCCTCCCAGGGTGACCCCAACCCATCCCAGGGGGTCCCCAATCCCTCCCAGGGTGACCCCAACTCACCCATGATGTCCCCGAAACGTCCCCAACCCACATCGAGGTGGCCCCAACCCATCCCAGGGGTCCCCAACCCACCCATGGGGTCCCCGAGGTGCCCCTCACCCACCCACGGTGTCCCCGAGGTGTCCCCAACCCCCCCGCAGTGTCCCCGTGGTGCCCCCCATCCCCCCCCCCCCCCCGCTGCCCCCCACTCACCTTTATTGCGCAGCGACACCGACTGCAGAGCTGTGCTGTTCTTCAGCAGCGCCGCCTTCTGCTGCTGCAGGGAGGGGGGGGGGGGGGGGGGCAGATTGTCACCGCGATGGCCCCCCCCGTGACCCCCCCATCCCTCCTCCATCCCCCCCCGTGACCCCCCATCCCCCCCCATCCCCCCCCCATCCCCCCCCGTGACCCCCCCGCCCCCCCGCCCCCCCGCTCACCTTCTGCTTCACCTTGGTGCAGTTGGGCAGTGTGTCCTTGCAGCGGTTGTGGATGGTGACATTGCAGGCTGCCATGGGGGGGGGGGGCGACGTGGGGATGAGGACCCCCAAACAGCCCCCCCACACTGCGCCCTATGGGGCACGGCCCCACATCCCATATCCCATATCCCATATCCCATATCCCATATCCCATGTCCTTTTATGTTCTATGTCCCCATATCCCATGTCCCCATATCCCTCTATCCCTCTGTGTCCTATGTCCCCATATCCCATACCCCATGTCCCCATGTCCCTCTGTGTCCTATGTCCCCATATCCCATATCCCATGTCTCTCTGTGTCCTATGTCCCCATATCCCATATCCCATATCCCATGTTCCTATGTCCTATGTCCCCATATCCCATACCCCATATCCCATGTCCCTCTGTGTCCTATGTCCCCATATCCCATACCCCATATCCCATGTCCCTCTGTGTCCTATGTCCCCGTATCCCATATCCCTGTGTCCCCATATCCCTGTGTCCCCATATCCCATGTCCCTCTGTGTCCTATGTCCCCATATCCCATACCCCATATCCCATGTCCCTCTGTGTCCTATGTCCCCGTATCCCATATCCCCGTGTCCCCATATCCCTGTGTCCCCATATCCCATGTCCCTCTGTGTCCTATGTCCCCATATCCCATACCCCATATCCCATGTCCCTCTGTGTCCTATGTCCCCATATCCCGTATCCCCGTGTCCCCATATCCCATATGCCATATCCCCATGTCCCTCTGTGTCCTATGTCCCCATATCCCATATCCCCGTGTCCCCATGTCCCTGTGTCCCCATATCCCATATCCCATGTCCCTGTGTCCTATGTCCCCCTATCCTCATGTCCCTGTGTCCTATGTCCCCATATCCCATATCCCTGTGTCCTATGTCCCCATATCCTATATCCCATATCCCATGTTCCTGTGTCCTATGTCCCCCTATCCCACATCCCCGTGTCCCCATATCCCATATCCCCGTGTCCCTCTGTGTCCTATGTCCCCACATCCCATGTCCCTGTGTCCCCATATCCCATGTCCTTCTGTGTCCTATGTCCCCCTATCCCACATCCCCATATCCCATATCCCATGTTCCTGTGTCCTATGTCCCCATATCCCATATCCCTGTGTCCCCATATCCCATGCCCCCATGTCCCCCTGTCCCCATGTCCCCACACCCTACATCCCCATTCCCCCATCTGCCCTATGCCCCCATGTCCCCACAGCCCTCTGACCCCATTCTCTGTCCCCACAGCCCTCTGACCCCATTCTCTGTCCCATGTCCCTGTCCCCATCTTCATGTGTCCCCACATCCCATTGTCCCTGTGTCCCCATGTCCCCATGATCCCATGTCCCCCTGTCCCCATGTCCCCCTGTCCCCATGTCCCCCCGACCCCATATCCCTCTGTCCCTCTGTTCCTACCTCCATCTCACGTCCTTCTGTCCCACGTCCCCATGTCCCTCTGTCCCCATTCTCATGTGTCCCCATGTCCCACATCCCCATGTCCCTGTCACCCCGTATCCCATGTCCCCATGTCCTTCTGTCCCTGTATCCCATGTCCCCGTGTCCCCATGTCCTTCTGTCCCCGTATCCCATGTCTGTATGTCCTTCTGTCCCTGTCACCCTGTGTCCCATGTCCCCATGTCCTTCTGTCCCCATATCCCATGTCCCCATATCCTTCTGTCCCTGTATCCCATGTCCCCCTGTCCTTCCGTCCCTGTGTCCCACATCCCATGTCCCCATGTCCTTCTGTCCCCGTATCCCATGTCTGTATGTCCTTCTGTCCCTGTCACCCTGTGTCCCCATGTCCCCATGTCCTTCTGTCCCCATATCCCATGTCCCCATATCCCCATATACTTCTGTCCCCGTATCCCATGTCCATATATCCTTCTGTCCCCATATCCCATGTCTCCATGTCCTTCTGTCCCTGTGTCCCATGTCCCCATGTCCGCACATCCTTCTGTCCCATGTCCCCATGTCCCCATGTCCTTCTGTCCCATGTCCCCATGTCCCCATGTCCCTCTGTCCCATGTCCCCATGTCCCTCTGTCCCATGTCCCCATGTCCTTCTGTCCCATGTCCCCATGTCCCTCTGTCCCACACCCCCGTGTTCCTGTCGCTCTGTGTCCTATACCCCCATGTCCCCACGTCCCACTGTCCCCACACCCGTGTGGCCGCGCCCCACGTCCCCACGTCCCTCTGTCCCCACGTCTCTGTGACCCCATGTCCCACATCCACACCTCACGGCCCCACATCCTTTTGTCCCACATCCTTTTGTCCCACATCCCCACGCCCCACACCCCCACCCCACACCCCACATCCCCCCACCCTTCCCCTATGGGGCGCACAGCCCCACAGCGATGCACACAGCGCTCAGCCGCCCCATAGCGCCCCAAAAGGAACCGAAGCACCGCCCCATAGCAGCGCGTCGCCCCATAGCAGCGCATCCCCCCATAGCAGCGTGTTGCCCCATAGCAGCGCATCGCCCCATAGCAGTGCGTCCCCCATAGCAGCGTGTTGCCCCATAGCAGTGTGTCCCCCCATAGCAGCGCATCCCCCCATAGCAGTGCGTCCCCCATAGCAGCGTGTTGCCCCATAGCAGTGCACCCCCCATAGCAGCGTGTTGCCCCATAGCAGCGCATCGCCCCATAGCAGTGCGTCCCCCATAGCAGTGTGTTGCCCCATAGCAGCGCATCACCCCATAGCAGTGCGTCCCCCCATAGCAGCGCATCCCCCCATAGCAGCGCATCCCCCCATAGCAGTGCGTCCCCCCATAGCAGTGCGTCCCCCTATAGCAGTGCATCCCCCCATAGCAGCGTGTCCCCCCATAGCAGCGCATCGCCCCATAGCAGCGCATCCCCCCATAGCAGTGTGTCCCCCCATAGCAGCGCATCCCCCCATAGCAGCGTGTTGCCCCATAGCAGCACATCCCCCCATAGCAGCGCGCCCCCCCATAGCAGCGCGTCCCCCCCCGGCGCTGTGGGGCGCTGCCCCATAGCTGCAGCAGTCCCAGCAGCCTCAGCCGCCCACCCCTGCGGCACCGCAGCGCTGCAGCAGCGGCCCACAGTGCTGAGCCCACGGCGCAATATGGGGCTCTGTGCTCCCAACCACAGCCGCCCCACATCCAACCCCACAGCCGCCCCATAGCTCACCCCACAGCCACCCCACAGCCACCCCATATCCAACCCCACAGCCACCCCATAGCTCACCCCACAGCCACCCCACGGCCACCCCACATCCAACCCCACAGCCACCCCACGGCCATCCCATGTCCAACCCCACAGCCACCCCACAGCCGACCCACATCCAACCCCATGGCCACCCCATGGCCACCCCACATCCAACCCCACAGCCTGCCCTATGGCCGCCCCACAGGCATCCCACATCCAACCCCACATCCAACCCCACAGCCTGCCCTATGGCCACCCCACAGCCCGCCCCATGGCCACCCCACATCCAACCCCACAGCCGCCCCATGGCTGCCTCACATCCACCCCCACAGCCGCCCCACGGCCTGCCCCACAGCTGTCCTACAGCCTGCCCTATGGCCATCCCACAGCCCGCCTCACAGCTGCCCCATAGCTCACCCCACAGCCAACCCCAAAGCCCATTCCACAGCCATCCCATAGCTCGCCCCACAGCGATCCCACAGCCCCCCAATGCCTCACAGTGCACCCCACATCCTCCCCACACCCCACAGCCCCCCACTGCCCCCCACCCCACCCCACAGCCCCCCACCGCCCAACAGCCCACCCCACATCCTCCCCACAGCCCACCCCACAGCCCCCCACTGCCCCACATCCTCCCCACAGCCCACAGCCCACCCCACAGCCCCCCACAACCCCCCACCACCCAACAGCCCACCCCACATCCTCTCCACAGCCAACCCCACAGCGCCCCACTGCCCCACACCCCACATCCTCCCCACAGCCCACCCCACCCCACATCCTCCCCACAGCCCACAGCCCACCCCACAGCCCCCCACAGCCCCCCACCGCCCAACAGCCCCCCACTGCCCCACAGCCCACATCCTCCCCACACCCCACAGCCCCCCACCGCCCCACAGCCCACCCCACAGCCCCCCACTGCCCCACAGCCCACATCCTCCCCACAGCCCCCCACCTCACATCTTCCCCACAGCTCACCCCACATCCTCCCCACAGCCCACAGCCCACCCCACAGCCCCCCACCGCCCCCGCAGCCCCCCACCGCCCAACAGCCCACCCCACATCCTCCCCACAGCCCACCCCACAGCCCCCCACTGCCCCCCACCCCACATCCTCCCCACAGCCCACAGCCCACCCCACAGCCCCCCACAGCCCCCCACCGCCCAACAGCCCCCCACTGCCCCACAGCCCACATCCTCCCCACAGCCCCCCACCCCACATCCTCCCCACAGCCCACCCCACAGCCCCCACTGCCCCACAGCCCACATCCTCCCCACAGCCCACAGCCCACCCCACAGCCCACCACTGCCCCACAGCCCCCCACCGCCCCCCCCACCCCACCCCACATCCGCCCCACGGCACTGACTGGGGCAGATGAGCGCCTCCTTGGCGGTGATGCTTTTGTTGCATGCGAAGCACATGGTCATCCCCGACACGGTGATGGTGGTGAAGAGGTGCCCGTTGGTGTACCGCGCGTCCTTCTCCTTCCCCTCCTTCATCCTCTCTTTGCTCTGCCCCACACAGCGCCCGGTCGGTCTCCCCATAGGGCCGCGTCCCGCGGGACCCCCCGGCGCGGCGCCCCGACCCCCAACCGCCCCCCGGCCCGCCGGCGGATCCCCCATAGCGGCAGCGCAGCGGTGCCGATCGGGACCGGCAGCCCGGAGCGGCGCTTCCCGGCCCGTCTCCATGGCAACGGCGATGGATGCGCCGACGTCTGTGTGGCCCCCACCCCCCCCCCCGCCCCCCTACACCGCCCCCCCACCCCCATACATCACCCCCCCACCCCCAACACCGCCCCCACCCCCATACATTGCCCCCCCCCACCCCTACACCGCCCCCCCCCACCCCCATACATCGCCCCCCCACCCCCCTACACCGCCCCCATCCCCCTACACCGCCCCCCCCCACCCCCATACATTGCCCCCCCCGCTCCCCTACACCGCCCCCACCCCCCCGCCCCTCTACATTGACCCCCTGCCCCCCTACACCGCCCCCCACCACCCCACCTCCCTACACCGCCCCCCACCCCCCCACCCCCCTACATTGCCCCCCCCACCCCCCTACACCCCCCTGCCCCTCTACATTGCCCCCCCACCCCCATACACTGCCTCCACCCCCCTGCCCCCCTACATTGACCCCCAGCCCCCCCACACAGTACCCCCCGCCCCCCTACCCCCCATACATTGCCCCCCCAACCCCCCACATGGCCCCCCCCACCCCCCCCACTTCCCTACACCACCCCCACCCCCCCACCCCCCTACATTGCCCCCCCGCCCCCCTACACCACCCCCACCCCCCTACATCACCCCCCACCCCCCCCACCCCCCTACACCACCCCCCCACCCCCGGCACCCTGCATGGCACTGTGGGGCCGACATGTGGGGCAGTCCCAGAGCGCCACATGGGGCACAGCGCAGCGCTATGGGGCAGCACTGTGGGGCCCCGCGCCCTCCCCTCCCCCACCCAACACAGCCTCCCCCCCCCCACAGACGGGTCGTGCACAGCCCCCATTGCTGCCCCATCGCCCCCATCCCCACTGCTCCCATTCCCACCCCATTATTCCCAGTCCCATCCCATTACTCCCAGTCCCACCCCATCACTCCCAATCCCACCCCATCACTCCCAGTCCCACCCCATTACTCCCAGTTCCCACCCCATTACTCCCAGTCCCACCCCATCACTTCCAGTTCCCACCCCATTGCTCCAAGATCCCATCCCATTACTCCCAATCCCACCCCATTACTCCCAGTTCCCACCCCATCACTCCCATTCCCACCCCATTACTCCCAGTTCCCACCCCATTACTCCCAATCCCACCCCATTACTCCCAGTTCCCACCCCATTACTCCCAGTTCCCACCCCATTACTCCCAATCCCACCCCATTACTCCCAGTTCCCACCCCATTACTCCCAGTTCCCACCCCATTACTCCCAATCCCACCCCATTACTCCCAGTTCCCACCCCATTACTCCCAGTTCCCACCCCATCACTCCCATTCCCACCCCATCACTCCCATTCCCACTCCATTACTCCCATTCCCACCCCATTACTCCCAGTCCCATCCCATCACTCCAAGATCCCATCCCACTGCTCCCAGTTTCACCCCGTTACTCCCAGTTCCACCCCATTACTCCCAGTCCCATCCCACTGCTCCCAGTCCCACCCCATTACTTCCAGTTCCCATCCCATCGCTCCAAGATCCCATCCCATTACTCCCAGTCCCACCCCATTGCTCCAAGATCCCATCCCATCACTCCAAGATCCCACCCCATTACTCCCAGTTCCCACCCCATCACTCCCAGTTCCCACCCATTACTCCCAGTCCCACCCCATTACTCCGTTCCCCCCCATTGCTCCCTATCCCCATTTCCATCATTCCCAGTTCCCCCCCCACCCTATTCCTGTTCCCATCCCAATCCCACCCCACCCCCTTCTCAATTCCCACCCCAATCTCATCCCCATTCCCACCCCCTTCCCTCCCACTTCCACCCTTATCCCATCCCCCCCCATTCCCATCCCCAATTCCCATCCCCCATTGCCCCATTCCCATCCCATCCCATTCCCTCCCAATTCCCATCCCAATTCCCCCATTCCCATCCCATTCCCTCCCAATTCCCACCCTAATCCCATCCCATCTCATCCCCATCCCATCCCATCCCCCACCCCATTCCCATCCCCACCCCATCCCATTCCCACCCCATTCCCATCCCCACCCCATCCCCTTCCCATCCTTATCCCATCCCCCACCCCATCCCCAATTCCCATCCCATCCCATCCCCCACCCCATCCCCACCCCAATTCCCACCCCATTCCCATCCCCATCCCATCCTTATCCCGTCCCCAATCCCCATCCCAGCCCCCCCACCCCATTGCTGACCCCATAGGGACGCAGAGCGCTGTGGGCCCCATAGGGACACCCTCAGCCCCCCCCTCCCCCCCCCCCCCCGCAGGCGGAGCTCCGCTCGACCCAAAATAACCCCGGTGGTTTTTGGGGCTTTTTTGGGCTCAGCGCTCTCAGCACAGCCGCCCACCGCAGCCCCCCCCGGCACAGAGAGCCCCACCCCAAAAACCCCAAATCCCCCCCTAAAAACTCCAACCCCCCCAAAAAAACCCAACCCCCCCAAAACCTCAACCCCCCCAAAAACCCCAAACCCCCCCAAAAACCCCAAACCCCCCCAAATACCCCAACGCCCCCCAAAAAAAACCCAATGCCCCCCAAAAAACTCCACCCCCCCCCAAACAGCCCCAAAACCCCCCCAAAAACCCCAAACCCCCCCCAAAAACCCCAACCCCACTGCACCCCTCCCATAGGGGGGAAAACCGCATGGGGAGCATTGGGAGTAATGGAGTCATGGGGGGGGGGGGGGGGTCAAAGTGCCCCCTGTGGTGTGAGGTGGGGGGGCTTCACCCCAAAAAGTCCAAATGGGATCAAATGACCCCAAAAAGGCGAACCCCCCCCCCCCCGGACCCCAAAGCAGCCCCACAACTCCAACTCCTCCCACACACAGCCCCAAAGTGTGCCCCCCCCGGCGGGTTGGGGGGGGGGGGGGGGGGCAGAGCCTTTAATGGGATCCCCCCCCCCCCCCCCCACAGTGCTTTTGGGGTGACCAAAAGTCCGTTGTGCTGTCGGGAATGGGACCCCCCCCATTGTGTGTCCCCCCCACTGCCCCCCCTTATTGAGTCCCCCCCCACCCCACTGCCCCCCCACTGTGGCCCCCCCCACTATTCCCCCATTGTGTCCCCCCCCCCACTGCCCCCCCATTGTGTCCCCCCCTATTGTGTTCCCCCCACTGCCCCCCATTGTGTTCCTCCCAACCCCACTGCCCCCCCCATTGTCTCCCCCCAATTGTGTCCCCCCCCCACTGCCCCCCCATTGCGTCCCCCCCCATTGTGTTCCCTCTATTGTCCCCCCCCCCACTGCCCCCCCATGGAGTCCCAACCCCACTGCCCCCCCTATTGTTTTTCCCCCCCATTGCGTCCCCCCCCATTGTGTCCTTCCCCACTGCCCCCCCATTGTGTCCCCTCTATTGCCCCCCCCCCACTGCCCCCCCATTGAGTCCCAACCTCACTGACCCCCATTGTGTCCCCCCCCATTGTGTTCCCCCCCACTGCCCCCCCATTGTGTCCCCTCTATTGTGTCCCCCCCCACTGCCCCCACATTCAGTCCCTCCCCATCCCACTGCCCCCCCATTGTGTCCCCTCTATTGTCCCCCTCCCCACTGCCCCCCCATTGAGTCCCCCCCCACTGCCCCCCCATTGCGTCCCCCCCATTGCGTCCCCCCCCCCACTGCCCCCCCATTGTGTCCCCCCCCATTGTGTCCTCCCCCACTGCCCCCCCATTGTGTCCCCTCTATTGTCCCCCCCCCGCTGCCCCCCCATTGTGTCCCCTCCATTGTGTCCCCCACCACTGCCCCTCCCATTGAGTCCCAACCCCACTGCCCCCCCATTGTGTCTCCCCCCAATTGTGTCTGCCTCCCCCACTGCCCCCCCATTGTGTCCTCCCCCACTGCCCCCCATTGCGTCCCCCCCATCCCACTGCCCCCCCATTGTGTCCCCTCTATTGTCCCCCCCCCACTGCCCCCCATTGTGTCCCTCCCCACCCCACTGCCCCCCCTATTGTGTCTCCCCCCCATTGCGTCCCCCCCCCATTGTGTCCTCCCCCACTGCCCCCCCATTGTGTCCCCCCCACCCCGCTGCCCCCCCATTGTGTCCCCTCTATTGTCCCCCCCCCACTGCCCCCCATTGTGTCCCTCCCCACCCCACTGCCCCCCCTATTGTGTCTCCCCCCCATTGCGTCCCCCCCCCATTGTGTCCTTCCCCACTGCCCCCCCATTGTGTCCCCTCTATTGTCCCCCCCCCACTGCCCCCCCATTGCGTCCTTCCCCCACTGCCCCCCCCCATTGTGTCCTCCCCCACTGCCCCCCCATTGTGTCCCCTCTATTGTCCCCCCCCACTTCCCCCCCATTGTGTCCCCCCCCCCACTGCCCCCCCATTGCGTCCCCCCCCACTGCCCCCCCATTGTGTCCCTCCCACCCCACCGCCCCCCCATTGTGTCCCCCCCCACTGACAGCTGCACACTGAGGTTGGTGGCTGCGCTCCAAACGGCTGCGATCCGCCCCCCCCCCCCCATCTGTCACAGCCCCCCCACTCTGAGGGTGTGTGAGCCGAGAGCCCAAAAATGGAGACCCCAAAATGGAGACCCCAAAATGAGAGCCCAAATCTGAGACCCCAAAATCTGAGACCCCAAAATGAGACCCCAAAATGAGAGTCCAAAAATGGAGACCCCAAAATGAGAGCCCAAAATGAGAGCCCAAATCTGAGACCCCAAAATCTGAGACCCCAAAATGAGACCCCAAAATCTGAGAGCCCAAAATGAGAGCCCCCAAAATGAGAGCCCCAAAATGACCCCAAATCTGAGAGCCCAAAATCTGAGACCCCAAAATGAGCCCAAATCTGAGACCCCAAAATGAGAGCCCCCAAAATGAGAGCCCCAAATCTGAGACCACAAAATGAGAGCCGAAAATGAGACCCCAAAATGAGACCCGAAACTGGAGACCCCAAAATGAGCCCAAATCTGAGACCCCAAAATCTGAGAGCCCAAATGGAGACCCCAAACTGAGAGCCCAAATCTGAGACCCCAAAATGAGAGCCCAAATCTGAGAGCCCAAAATGAGAGCCCAAAATGGAGACCCCAAAATGAGCCCAAATCTGAGAGCCCAAAATCTGAGACCCCAAAATGAGCCCAAATCTGAGACCCCAAAATGAGAGCCCCCAAAATGAGAGCCCCAAATCTGAGACCACAAAATGAGAGCCCAAAATGAGAGCCCAAAATGAGACCCGAAACTGGAGACCCCAAAATGAGCCCAAATCTGAGACCACAAAATCTGAGAGCCCAAAAATGGAGACCCCAAACTGAGAGCCCAAATCTGAGACCCCAAAATGAGACCCCAAAATGAGAGCCCAAATCTGAGAGCCCAAAATGAGAGTCCAAAACCGAGACCCCAAAATGAGACCCCAAAATGAGACCCCAAAATCTGAGAGCCCAAAATGAGACCCCAAAAATGGAGACCCCAAAACGAGAGCCCCAAATCTGAGACCACAAAATGAGAGCCCAAAATGAGAGCCCAAACCGAGACCCCAAAATCTGAGAGCCCAAAATGAGTCCAAAACCGAGACCCCAAAATGAGACCCCAAAATCTGAGAGCCCAAAATGAGACCCCAAAAATGGAGACCCCAAAATGAGAGCCCAAATCTGAGACCCCAAAATGAGAGTCCGAAAATGGGGACCCCAAAACGAGAGCCCAAATCCGAGAGACCCCAAAATGAGAGCCCAAACTGAGACCCCAAAATCTGAGACCCCAAAATGAGAGCCCAAAATCTGAGAGTCCAAATCTGAGACCCCAAACTGTGGTCCCAAAAATGGAGACTCCAAAATGAGAGCCCAAACCGAGACCCCAAAATCTGAGACCCCAAAATGAGAGCCCAAATCTGAGACCCCAAAATCTGAGACCACAAAATGAGACCCCAAAATCTGAGACCCCAAAATGAGAGCCCAAAGTGGAGATCCCAAAATGAGTCCAAATCTGAGAGCCCAAACTGAGACCCCAAAATGAGAGCCCAAATCTGAGACCCCAAAATGAGAGTCCGAAAATGGAGACCCCAAAATGAGAGCCCAAACTGAGACCCCAAAATGAGAGTCCAAAAACGGAGACCCCAAAATGAGACCCCAAAATCTGAGAGCCCAAAATGAGACCCCAAAAATGGAGACCCCAAAATGAGAGCCCAAAATGAGACCCCAAAATCTGAGACCACAAAATGAGAGCCCAAAAATGGAGACCCCAAACCGAGAGCCCAAAATGAGACCCCAAAAATGGAGACCCCAAAATCTGACAGCCCAAACCAAGACCCCAAAATGAGAGCCCAAATCTGAGACCCCAAAATCTGAGACCCCAAAATGAGAGCCCAAATCTGAGACCCCAAAATGAGAGTCCGAAAATTGAGACCCCAAAATGAG
Source organism: Gallus gallus (assembly GCF_016699485.2). Classification (NCBI taxonomy): domain Eukaryota; kingdom Metazoa; phylum Chordata; class Aves; order Galliformes; family Phasianidae; genus Gallus; species Gallus gallus. Next base: position 513,018 of record NC_052556.1, read on the forward strand.
AGCCCAAATCTGAGACCCAAAATCTGAGACCCCAAACTGCGGTCCCAAAAACGGAGGCTCCAAAGTGAGACCCCCAAATTGATATCCAAAACGGAGACCCCAAAACTGAGACCCCAAAACTGAGACCCCAAAAGTTGAGACCCCAAAGGGAGTTCCTAAAAACTCAGGACCCCAAAGTGAGACCCCAAAACCGAGACCCCAAACTGCGGTTCCCAAAACCGAGACCCCAAAACTGAAACCCAAAACGGAGACCCCAAACCGCGGTCCCAAAAACGGAGACCCCAAAACAGAGACCCCAAATGGAGACCCCCGGAGCTGAAATCTCCCAGCAGACACTCCACAGACAGAGCCCCCCCCCCCCCAAATTGCCGAGACCCCAAAATGGGGACCCCCCCCCAACGCAGACCCCCCCGGGGCTGACATCCTCAACGCTGTGCCCCAAACTGTGACCCCAAAACGGGACCCCAAAGCTCCGCCCCCCTCCCGGCTGAGGCCGCACAAACTCAGTGCAGCGCTGCGCTCACTGCACCCCGTGATGGGGGGGGGGCGCTGAGCCTCTAATGGGATCCCCCCCCCCCCCCCCGGTGCTTTTGGGGTGACCAAAAGTCCGTTGTGCTGTAGGAAATGGGACCCCCCCCATTGTGTGTCCCCCCCACTGCCCCCCCTTATTGTGTCCCCCCCCCCACTGCCCCCCCTTATTGAGTCTCCCCCACCCCACTGCCCCCCCATGGGGTCTGGGTGGGGGGGGCACAGTGTGCTGCAGTTCCCCCCCTGGACCCCATTCCCCCCCCAACCCGGGGCTCTGTGCCTCAGTATCCCCTCCAGGACCCCCACAGCCCCCCCAGACCCCATTCCCCCCCCAGTCCCTCTTCCCCCCTTCCTCATTGGGGGTCCCTATGCCCTAATCTCCCCCCCCAGACCCCATTCCCCCCCCCGGACCCCATTTCCACCTCCCCCCACCCCTCCCGGGGGTCTCTGTGCCTCAATTCCCCCCCCCCATTCCCCATTCCCCCCCCCAACCCGGGGCTCTGCGCCTCAGTATCCCCAAAACGGGACCCCCACAGCCCCCCCAGACCCCATTCCCCCCCCCGGACCCTCTTCCCCCCCCCCCCATTGGGGGTCCCTACGCCCCAATCTCCCCCCCATTCCCCATTCCCCCCCCCGGACCCCATTCCCCCCCCCCCCCCCCAGGGGTCCCTATGCCCCAATGTCCCCCCCGGACCATATTCCCCCCCCGGGGGTCTCTGTGCCCCACTTCCCCCCCCGGACCCCATTCCCCCCCCCCCCTTGAGGGTCTCTGTGCCTCAATTCCCCCCCCCCCCCACTTTGGGGTCCCTATGCCCCAATCTCCCCCCCGGACCCCATTTCCCCCCCCGCTCTCCCCGGGGGTCTCTGTGCCCCACTTCCCCCCCCGGACCCCATTCCCCCCCCCCCCCTTTGGGTTCCCTATGCCCCAATCTCCCCCCCGAACCCCATCCCCCCCCCCCCCCCGCCCCCCCGAGGGTCTCTGTCCCTCAATTCCCCCCCCTCTCTTCCCCCCCCCCCCCCCCGCTTTGGGGTCCCTATGCCCCAATCTCCCCCCCGAACCCCATTCCCCCCCCCCCCCTTGAGGGTCTCTGTGCCTCAATTCCCCCCCCCCGCTTTGGGGTCCCTATGCCCCAATCTCCCCCCCCGAACCCCATTCTCCCTCCCCCTTTGGGGTCCCTATGCCCCAATCTCCCCCCCGAACCCCATTCCCCCCCCCTCCCCCCCTTTGGGTTCCCTATCCCCCAATCTCCCCCCCCGAACCCCATTCCCCCCCCCGCCCCCCCCGGAGCGTCTCTGTGCCTCAATTCCCCCCCCAGACCCCATTCCCCCCCTGGACCCCATTCCCCCCCCCCCCCCCCCCCTTGGGGGTCCCTACGCCCCAATCTCCCCCCCGAACCCCATTCCCCCCCCTCCCCCCCTTTGGGGTCCCTATGCCCCAATCTCCCCCCCGAACCCCATTCCCCCCCCTCCCCCCCTTTGATGTCCCTACGCCCCAATCTCCCCCCCGAACCCCATTCCCCCCCCGCCCCCCCCGAGGGTCTCTGTCCCTCAATTCCCCCCCTCTCTCCCCCCCCCCCCCCCCCTTTGTGTCGGCGCGGACAATAACGGCCATTTCCGCCGCAGGAAGAGCCCCCCCCGCCCCCCCCGCGCGGCGCCGGGCAGCGCCGCACACAAAGCGGAACGGGGACGGAATGGGGGGGCTCTGTGGGGCGGTCCCCCCCCCGCTCCGCATTGTTCGCCGCACAATGGGGCGCTCCGCTGCGCTCGCGGTCCACGCGCGCCCCAATCCCGCGTGGGACGGAGAGACCGCCGCGACCCCCCGGGACCCCCAAAGCACCGCGACCCGATAAACCCCCATAGAATCTCAACGGAACCCCCATAGAACCCCGATGGAACCCCGATAAGTCCCGGTCCGGTCCAATAAACCCCAATAGAACCCCGATAAGTCCCGCTCCGGTCCCCATAAACCCCGATAAGTCCCGCTCCGGTCCCAATAAACCCCGATGGAACCCCGATAAGTCCCGCTCCGGTCCAATAAACCCCAATAGAACCCCGACAAGTCCCGGTCCGGTCCAATAAACCCCAATAGAACCCCGATAAGTCCCGGTCCGGTCCCATAAAGCCCAGTAGAACCCCGATAAGTTCCGGTCCGGTCCCATAAAGCCCAGTAGAGCCCCGATAAGTCCCGCTCCGGTTCCGATAAACGCCGACGCGGCGCCGTCCGAAGCCCCGAATCGCGACAGCGACGAAACCCCCCCCAAAAAAACCCGAACCCCCAAAACTCCGACGGGGCCCCAAAAGCGCCCCGAACCGCACACAGCGCCGTCACCCCATAACCCCAACACAGCCCCATAACCCCAACACAGCCCCATAACCCCATCACCCCAACACAACCCCATAACCCCATCACCCCCACATAGCCCAATCACAGCCCCATAACCCCAACACAGCCCCATCACCCCATAACCCCAACACAGCCCCATAACCCCATAACTCCAATACAGCCCCATAACCCCATCACCCCAACACAGCCTCATCGCCCCATCACCACTCCAACAAAGCCCCATAACGCCAAACCCCACAACAACCCCGACAAAGCCCCATAACCCCATCACCCCGTAACCCCAAACCCCATAAGCACTCCAACAAAGCCCCATCACCCCATAACCCCGACAAAGCCCCACAGCCCCAAACCTCAACACCCCATAACTCCGACAAAGCCCCGTAACCCCCAAAAAGCCCCATAAGAAACCCCGACAAAACCCCACCACCCCGACAAAGCCCCGCGACCCCAAACCCCGCACCTCCTCAAAGCCCCATAACCCCACAGAACTCTCACAAAGCCCCATAACCCGGGAACGCCGACGAAACCCCCCAACAAACCCTGACACGGCCCCATAACCCCACCGCCCCATAACCCCATAACCCCAACAAAGCCCCATAGCCCCAACAAAGCCCCATAACCCCAACAAAGCCCCATAACCCTCTGTTCCTCCCCCCCCCCACTTCCCCATAAAGCGCCCCCCCGGCCCCACAGCTCCCCCCGCTATGGGGTTTTCTCCCGCCCGGCCCCACAACCCCCCCCTCCCCCGCTATGGGGTGCCCCCCCCGGCCCCACAACCCCCCCCTTCCCCCTTATAGGGTTCCCCCCCCGTTCCCACCTTGCCGTTCCGATCGCCCCTCGCCGCGATCCGGGACATCCCCGCCCCCCCCGCCCTATAGGGCTCCTCCCCCCCCGGGGGCGGCCCCACAGCCTCGTGCAGCCGCGGGCTCTTTGTTTTAGGGTCGGGGCCGCTCCGGCTCTATGGGGCGGATTGGGGTCGGAATTGGGGTCACCCCATAGGGTCACATCCCCCCCCCTCCCCCCCATGGGCTTAAAGATGGGGCCCCACTGTTGTGGAGGGGAAAACCCCATTGGTGGGGCATCACCCTAAAAGAAAGGGGGGGGGGGTGACCCCGAGACGGGAGCGTGACCCCAATGTGGGGGCGTCACCCCAAATGGGGGGGGGGGGCGTCACCCTACATGGCCGTGTGACCCCAACGTGGCACCGCCCCATATGGGGCACCACCCCACAGTGGGACGGAGCACCAGAAGCCGGGAGAGGCTTTTGGGGTCCCCAGCAGCGCTCCGTCCTGCCGGCCCCATAAGTGCAGCTGCCCCATAAGCACAGACAGCCCCGTAAGCATCGCTGACCCCATAAGTGCAGATGGCTTCATAATCACAGGCAGCCCTATAAGCACAGCAGCCCCATAAGCATCTCTGACCCCATAAGCTCAGGCAGCCCCATAACCATCACTGACCCCATACGCATTGCTGACCCCATAAACGCAGGCAACCCCAAAAGCAACGCTGACCCCATAAGTGCAGATGGCCCCATAAGCATTGCTGACCCCATAAGCGCAGACGGTCTCATAATCACAGACAGCCCTATAAGCTCAGGCAGCCCCACAAGCATCACTGACCCCATAAGCGCAGGCAGCTCCATAAGCACTGCTGACCCCATAAGCACAGGCAGCCCCATAAGTGCTGCAGCCCCATAAGCATCGCTGACCCCATAAGCACTGCTGGCCCCATAAGTGCTGCAGCCCCATAAGCATCGCTGACCCCATAAGCACTGCTGGCCCCATAAGCGCCGCAGCCCCATAAGCATCGCTGACCCCATAAGCACTGCTGACCCCATAAGCGCCGCAGCCCCACATGGCGGTGCAGCCCCGTGGGCGGCGGCCATAAACGTTATTGTTGGCACCGCCCCACAGCGCTCCGTGGGGGGGTCGGAGATTTGGGGCCGCCCCCACAGCGCCAACACTGCGCCTTTTGTTGGGGCACCGCGGGGGGGGCGGCCCCAAACACAGCGCTCCCAAACCCCGACCCGATCCCAAATCCCAATCCCCGCTCCCAAATCCCAATCCCCACTCCCAGACCCCAAATCCCCATCCCAAATCCCAATCCCCACTCCCAGACCCCAAATCCCCATCCCAAATCCCAACCCATGCTCCCAAATCCCAATCCCCGCTCCCAGACCCCAAATCCCCGTCCCAAATCCCAATCCCCGCTCCCAAATCCCAATCCCCGCTCCCAGACCCCAAATCCCCGCTCCCAAATCCCAATCCCCACTCCCAAATCCCAATCCCCGCTCCCAGACCCCAAATCCCCGTCCCAAATCCCAATCCCTGCTCCCAAATCCCAAATCCTCACCCCAAATCTCAAACCCTGGTACCAAATCCCAAACCCTCGTCCCAAATCCCAGTCCTAAATCCCAAATCCTCATCCCAAATCCCAAGCCCGGTCCCTAAACCTGGCCCCAAATCCCAGCCCCAAATTCCAAATCCTGGTCCCAAATCCCGGTCCCAAATCCCAAATCCCAGCACCAAACCCTGGTTTCAAAACCCCACTCCCAAATCCTCATCCCAAATCCCAGTCCCAAATCCCAATCCCAAATCCTGGTCCCAAATCTCAAACCCTGGTACCAAATCCCAAATCCCAGTCCCAAATCCCAAACTCTGCTCCCAAATCCCAAATCCTCATCCCAAATCCCAATCCCAAATCCCAATCCCAAATCCTGGTCCCAAATCCTGGTCCCAAATCCCAAATCCTCATCCCAAATCCCAATCCCAAATCCCAATCCCTGCTCCCAATCCCAGTCCTACACCCAGAGCAGATCCCAAAGCCCAAATCCCAACCCTAAACCCTCATCCCAAACCCCAGTGCCGAATCCCATACGTGGATATGTGTCCCCCATAGGGCACAGCTTTCCCCTATAGGGCAGAGCGATCCCCCATAGGGCACAGCCTTCTCCCATAGGGCACAGTGATCCCCATAGGGCAGAACCGTCCCCCATAGGGCACAGCGATCCCCCATAGGGCAGAGCGATCCCCCATAGGGCAGAGCGATCCCCCTTAGGGCACAGCTTTCCCCTATAGGGCACAGTGATCCCCCATAGGGCACAGCGATCCCCCTTAGGGCACAGCTTTCCCCCATAGGGCACAGCTCCCCCATAGAGCACAGCTTTCCCCTATAGGGCACAGCTTTCCCCTATAGGGCACAGCTTTTCCCCATAGGGCAGAGAGATCCCCCATAGGGCACAGCTTTCGCCATAGGGCACAGCTTTGCCCCATAAGGCAGAACCCTCCTCCATAGGGCACAGCTCCCCCATAGGGCACAGCTTTCCCCTATAGGGCAGAGCGATCCCCCATAGGGCACAGCTTTCCCCCATAAGGCACAGCTCCCCCACAGAGCACAGCAATCCCCCATAGGGCACAGCTTTCCCCTATAGGGCAGAGCGATGCCCCTTAGGGCACAGCTTTCCCCCATAGGGCAGAACCTTCCCCCATAGGGCAGAGCAAAACCCCATATGGCACAGCAATCCCCCATAGGGCACAGCGATCCCCTATAGAGCACAGCAATCCCCCATAGGGCACAGAGATTCCCCATAGGACACAGCTTCCCCTATAGGGCACAGCTTTCCCCCATAAGGCAGAACCTTCCTCCATAGGGCACAGCTCCCCCATAGAGCACAGCTTTCCCCTATAGGGCACAGCGATCCCCCATAGGGCACAGCTTTCCCCTATAGGACACAGCTCCCCCATAGAGCACAGCTTTCCCCTATAGGACACAGCTCCCCCATAGGGCACAGCTTTCCCCTACAGGGCACAGCGACCCCCCATAGGGCACAGCTTCCCCTATAGGGCACAGCGATCCCCCATAGGGCAGAGCGGCGCCCCACCCTTCCCCCAAAGAAACCCCACAACGACGGAAGGAAACGCGGATCGCTCCGCCGCCCTCCCGCGGGGCGGGGATGTGGGGCGGGATGTGATGTGGGGCGGGATGTGATGTGGGGCGGCCCCATGGATGTGTGGGGCGGGCGGCGGAAAGCCCCGTGAGCGTCACGTGGGGGGGGGAGGAAGCGGGATGGGGCCGCGCGCTGCGGGGAGGGGGAGGTGGGGGGCGCCCCATAGCCGCGGGGACCCCGAGATCTGTGGGGCGCCCAACGGCCGTGCGGACCCCAATATCTGTGTGGGACCCCAATATCTATGGGGCACCCAACGGCCGTGCGGACCCCAATATCTGTGTGGGACCCCAATATCTATGGGGCACCCAACGGCCGTGCGGACCCCAATATCTGTGTGGGACCCCAATATCTATGGGGCACCCTATGGCCGTGGGGACCCCAACATCTATGGGGCGCCCCGAGATCTGTGGGGCACCCAATGGCTGTGCAGATCCCAATGGCTGTGGGGGACCCCAATATCTATGGGGGACCCAACGGCCATGGGGACCCCAATATCTGTGGGGGACCCCGATGGCTGTGGGGGACCCCGAGATCTATGGGGCATCACACAGCTGTAGGGACCCCAATATCTGTGGGGCGCCCTGAGATCTGCAGGGCACCCAATGGCCGTGGAGACCCCAATATCTGTGGGGGACCCCGAGATCTATGGGGCGCCCAATGGTTGTGGGGACCAAAATGGCCGTGGGGACCCCAATATCTGTGGGGGACCCTGAGATCTATGGGGCGCCCCACAGCCGTGGGGACCCCCGGGCCACGTGAAGAGCCCAATGGCCGCGGGGGGCCGCAATGAACGTCTGGAGGAGACCCCAACACCCGCGGGGGACCCCAACATCCACGGGGGAACCCCAACGTCTGTTGGGCCCCCCGGACACATTTGGGGACCCCAATATTGGGAGATGCCGACATCAGTGGGGGACCCCAACGGCCACCGGGAACTCCGTGCCCACCGGGAGCCCCAATCCAGAGGGGGGACCCCAATATCTGTGGGTGACCCCAACGTCTGTGGGTGACCCCAACATCTATGGGTGACCCCAATATCTGTGGGTGACCCCAACATCTGTGGGTGATCCCAATGTCTGTGGGTGACCCCAACATCTATGGGTGCCCCCAACATCTGCGGGTGACCCCAATATCTGTGGGTGACCCCAACATGTGTGGGTGACCCCAACATCTATGGGTGCCCCCAACATCTGCGGGTGACCCCAAAGTCTGCGGGTGCCCCCAACATCTATGGGTGATCTCAACGTCTGTGGGTGCCCCCAACATCTATGGGTGACCCCAATATCTGTGGGTGACCCCAACATCTATGGGTGACCCCAATATCTGTGGGTGATCCCAACACCTATGGATGACCCCAATATCTGCGGGTGCCCCCAACATCTGTGGGTCGCCACGCGCTCAGTCCGCCCTCCCCCCCTTCGGCCGCCGCCGCCGCCGTGGATTTTCCTCCCCGCAGCTCCCGCAGCTCCCCCTCCCCCCCCCCCCCCCCCCCCCGCCCCCCAAATTCGGGGTCCCCCCCCGCCCGGTGCCCCCCCCGCCCCGCTCACCGCCGGCGCCCCCCGGCCGTTCATGGCGCCCCGCGCCGCTCAGCGCTTCCTCAATCCTCGGCCGGGACGGACACACCCACTGCCCCCCCCCCCCCCGCAACACCGCCCCGCGCCGCCGAACCGCGGCACACCACAGCCCCCCGAGACCCCATAGCCCACAATGGCCCCATAACCCCCCGTGACCCCACAGCACACAGTGACCCCATAACCCCCCGTGACCCCATAGCCCACAGTGACCCCACAGCCCAATGTGACCCCATAGCCCACAATGGCCCCATAACCCCCCGTGACCCCACAGCACACAGTGACCCCACAACCCCCTGTGACCCCCCCGTGACCCCATAGCCCACAATGGCCCCATAACCCCCCGAGACCCCACAGCACACAGTGACCCCATAACCCCCCGTGACCCCATAGCCCACAGTGACCCCACAGCCCAATGTGACCCCATAGCCCACAATGGCCCCATAACCCCCCGTGACCCCACAGCACACAGTGACCCCACAACCCCCTGTGACCCCCCCGTGACCCCATAGCCCACAATGGCCCCATAACCCCCCGAGACCCCACAGCACACAGTGACCCCATAACCCCCCCTGACCCCACAGCACACAGTGACCCCACAGCCCCCCGAGACCCCATAGCCCACAATGGCCCCATAACCCCCCATGACCCCACAGCCCCCTGTGACCCCCCGTGACCCCACAGCGCACAGTGACCCCATAACCCCCTGTGACCCCATAGCTCAGAATGGCCCCATAACCCCCTGTGACCCCACAGCCCCCCGAGATCCCATAGCCCAGAATGGCTCCATAACCCCCCGTGACCCCATAGCCCACAGTGACCCCATAACCCCCCGTGACCCCACAGCACACAGTGACCCCACAACCCCCGAGACCCCATAGCCCACAATGACCCCATAACCCCCCATGACCCCAAAGCCCACAGTGACCCCACAACCTCCTGTGACCCCCCCGTGACCCCATAGCCCACAGTGACCCCACAACCCCCGTGACCCCATAGCCCACAATGACCCCACAGACCCGTGGTGACCCCACAACCCCCCGTGAGCCCATAACACCCCGTGACCCCATAGCCCACAGTGACCCCACAACCCCCCGTGACCCCACATCCACCGGTGACCCCACATTGCCCACTGAACCCATAACCCCCCCATGACCCCACATCTCCCCATGATCCCATAACCCCCCCCATAACCCCACAACCCCCCATGATCCCAGATCCCTCAGTGACCCCACAACCCCCCGTGACCCCACAACCCCCCCTGCGACCCCATAACCCCCACTGAACCCATAACCCCCCATCACCCCACACCCCCTATATCTCCCCCCCATCCCATAGTGCCCCTCTATGGGGTCTCCCCATTTCTTGCTGCCACCCCACACCAATGCCCCCCAATGCCCCCCAATGCCCCCCCGGACCCTGCAGGGATTTGGGGGGGGGGGGGGGGAGGGGTCCCCTCTGTCCCCATTTGCCCCATTGGGGCACAGCGGCCCTAAAAGCCTTTTGGGGTGGGGGGGCCCTCCCGGCGCCGCTGATGCAATCGCAGAGGGCGGGGGGGGGGGGGGGGGGAGGCGCTGCGGGGACGGAACGGCGCGGGGGGGGGGGAGGGGGGCACAGCGGCACTGTGCTGTACTGGGAGCACTGGGAGCACTGGGAGGCGCTGTACTGGGAGCACTGGGAGGCACTTGGAGCACTGGGAGGCGCCATACTGGGAGCACTGGGAGCACTGGGAGCACTGGGCCGCCCCATACTGGGAGCACTGGGTCCCCACCACCCATACTGGGAGCACTGGGAGGCGCCATACTGGGAGCACTGGGAGCACTGGGAGGCACTGGGAGCACTGGGAGGCGCCATACTGGGAGCACTGGGAGCACTGGGAGGCACTGGGAGCACTGGGAGGCGCCATACTGGGAGCACTGGGAGCACTGGGAGGCACTGGGAGCACTGGGAGGCGCCGTACTGGGAGCACTGGGTCCCCGCCGCCCATACTGGGAGCACTGGGAGGTGCCGTACTGAGAGCACTGGGAGCACTGGGAGCACTGGGCCGCCCCATACTGGGAGCACTGGGTCCCCACCGCCCATACTGGGAGCACTGGGAGGCACCATACTGGGAGCACTGGGAGCACTGGGCCGCCCCATACTGGGAGTGCTGGGAGCACTGTGCCCCCAGCACTCATAATGGGAGCACTGGGAGGCGCTGTACTGGGAGCACTGGGAGCACTGGGAGGTGCTATACTGGGAGCACTGGGAGCACTGCGCCCCCAGCACTCATAATGGGAACACTGGGAGGCGCCATACTGGGAGCACTGGGATACTCCATACTGGGAGCACTGGGAGCACTGGGTTCCCACTCCCCATACTGGGAGCACTGGGAGCACTGGGAGCACTGGGCCATACTGGGAGTGCTGGGGCACTGGGTCACTGTGCCTGTACTGGGAGCACTGGGTAGCCCCATACTGGGAGCACTGGGAGGCGCCATACTGGGAGCACTGCGCCCCCACCACTCATACTGGGAGTACTGGGAGGTGCTATACTGGGAGCACTGGGAGCACTGGGTCCCCATTACCTACACTGGGAGCACTGGGATACCCCATACTGGGAGCACTGGGAGGCGCCATACTGGGAGCACTGGGAGCACTGCGCCCATACTGGGAGCACTGGGAGCACTGGGATACTCCATACTGGGAGCACTGGGTCCCCACCGCCCATACTGGGAGCACTGGGAGGTGCCGTACTGGGAGCACTGGGATGCCCCATATGGGAGCACTGTGTCCCCACCCCCATACTGGGAGCACTGGGAGCGCTGTGCCGCCCCATACTGGGAGCACTGGGAGGCGCCGTACTGGGAGCGCTGGGAGCACTGGGCCATACTGGGAGCACTGGGAGCACTGGGCCATACTGGGAGCACTGGGAGCACTGGGCCATACTGGGAGCGCTGGGAGCACTGGGAGCGCTGTGCCGCCCCATACTGGGAGCACTGGGAGCACTGGGATACCCCATACTGGGAGCGCTGTGCCGCCCCATATTGGATCAGTGCCCCCCATGCAGGCAGCAGTGGGGCGGCGTCGCGGCGCTCAGCGCAGAACAGAGCGGCCCCATTTCCCCATTCCTCATTTCCTCCTCCGCTGCGTGGGCGCCGCCCCGGCCCCACAGCGCCCCACAGCGCCCCACAGCGCCCCACAGCGCCCCACAGCGTCCCACGGTGCCCCATGGCTGCCCCACAGCGCCCCACAGCGCCCCACAGCGTCCCACGGCGCCCCACAGCGTCCCACGGTGCCCCACAGCAGCCCCACGGCTGCCCCATAGCAACCCATAGCGCCCCACAGCGCCCCACGGTGCCCCACAGATGCCCCATAGCAACCCATAGCGCCCCACGGCGCCCCACGGTGCCCCACAGCAGCCCCATGGCAACCCATAGCGCCCCACAGCACCCCACGGCGCCCCACAGCGCCCCACGGTGCCCCACAGCAGCCCCATAGCAACCCACAGCGTCCCACAGCGCCCCACGGCGCCCCACAGTGCCCCACAGCAGCCCCATGGCTGCCCCACAGCAACCCATAGCGCCCCACAGCAACCCATAGCGCCCCACAGCGCCCCACGGTGCCCCACAGCGCCCCACAGCAGCCCCATGGCTGCCCCACAGCAACCCATAGCGCCCCACAGCGCCCCACAGCACCCCACAGCACCCCACGGCGCCCCACGGTGCCCCACAGCAGCCCCATGGCTGCCCCATAGCAACCCATAGCGCCCCACAGTGGCCCACAACGCCCCACGGTGCCCCATGACTGCCCCATAGCAACACATAGCACCCCACAGCGCCCCATGGTGCCCCACAGAGCCCCATGGCGCCCCATAGCGCCCCACAGCGCCCTACGGTGCCCCACAGCAGCCCCATGGCTGCCCCATAGCAACCAATAACGCCCCACAGCGGCCCACAACGCCCCACAGCGGCCCCATGGTGCCCCACAGCCCTCCATAGCGCCCCACAGAGCCCCACAGCGCCCCACAGCACCCATAACACCCCATAGCGCCCCACGGTGCCCCACAGCACCCCACAGCGCCCCACAGCATCCCCATGGCTGCCCCATAGCAACCCACAATGCCCCACAGCAGCCCCATGGTGCCCCACAGCCCTCCACAGCGCCCCACAGCCCCATAGCGCCCCACAGCCGCCCCATGGCTGCCCCCCAGCAACCCATAACGCCCCATAGCGGCTCTATAGTGCCCCACAGCGCCCCACGGCAGCCCCATGGCTGCCCCACAGCAACCCATAGCGCCCCACAGCAGCCCACAACGCCCCACAGCGGCCCCATGGTGCCCCACAGCCCTCCACAGTGCCCCACAGCCGCCCCATGGCTGCCCCCCAGTAACCCATAATGCCCCATAGTGGCTCAATAGTGCCCCACAGCGGCCCCATAGCGCCGCATAGCGCCCCACAGCGGCCCCACAGCGGCCCCATAGCAGCCCCATGGCTGCCCCACAGCACCCCATAACACCCCATAGCACCACATAGCGCCCCACAGTGCCCCACAGCGCCCCACAGCAGCCCCACAGCACCCCAAAGCGCCCCACAGCAGACCCATACCAGCCCCATAGTGCCCCATAGTGCCCCACAGCACCACATAGTGGCCCATAGCAGACCCATAGCGGACACATAGCAGCCCCATGGCTGCCCCACAGAACCCCATAACACCCCATAGTGCCGCATAGCGCCCCACAGCGGCCCCACAGTGCCCCACAGCAGCCCCATGGCTGCCCCACAGCACCCCATAGTGCCACATAGCGCCCCACAGCAGCCCCACAGCGCCCCACAGCAGCCCGATGGCTGCCCCACAGCACCCCATAACGCTCCACAGCGCCCCATAGTGCCCCACAGCACCACATAGTGGCCCAATAGCGCCCCATAGCTCTCTACAGCGGCCCCATAGCAGCCCCACAGTGGCCATATAGCAGCCCCATAGCGCCCCACAGTGCCCCACAGTGGCCCCATAGCAGCCCCATAGCAGCCCCATAGCACCCCATAACGCCCCATAGTGGCCCAATAGCGCCCCATAGCTCTCTATAGTGGCCCCATAGCAGCCCCACAGTGGCCATATAGCAGCCCCATGGCTGCCCCACAGCAACCCAACAACGGCCCCATAGCAGCCCCACAGCGGCCCCATCTCCTCCCCCCCCCCATCCTCGATGCCACACTTTGGGGTTCCCCATTCCCAACACCCCCCTTTGGGGTCTGCCATCCTCACCCCACAATTTGGAGTCCCCCATTCCAATACCGCTTTTTGGGGTCCCCATCTGCTCCTCAACCCCACACCATATTTTGGGGTCCCCCAACTTCTCCTCCCATTATGGGGATCCCATCCCCTCCCCATATTTTGGGGTCCCCCATTCCAATACCATTTTTTGCTCCTCAACCCCACACCGCATTGTGGGGACCCCCAACTTCTCCTCCCATTATGGGGACCCCATCCCTTCCCCACATTTTTGGGGTCCCCCATCCCCTCCCCATATATTGGGGTCTCCATCCTCTCCCCACATTTTGGGGTCTCCAATCCCAACACTGTATTTTGGGGGTTTACCATCCCCTCCCCCCGCATATTGGGGTCCCCCATCCCCAGATATTGGGGTCTCTATCCACTCCCCACATTTTAGGGTTCTCCGCCCTCTCCCCACATTTTGGGGTCCCCCATTCCAATACCACTTTTTGCTCCTCAACCCCACACCGCATTTTGGGGTCCCCCAACTTCTCCTCCCATTATGGGGATCCCATCCCCTCCCCACATATTGGGGTCCCCCATCCCAGCACTGCATTTTGGGGTCTCCATCCCCTCCCCACATTTTGGGGTCCCCCATCCTCTCCCCACATTTTGGGGTCTCCAATCCCAACACCATATTTTGGGGGTCCCCATCCCCAGATATTGGGGTCTCTATCCACTCCCCACATTTTAGGGTTCTTCGCCCTCTCCCCCCTCTTTGGGGTCTCCATCCCCTCCCCATATTTTGGGGTCCCCCATTCCAATACCACTTTTTGCTCCTCAACCCCACACTGCATTTTGGGGTCCCCCATCCCAGCACTGCATTTTGGGGGCTCCATCCCCTCCCCCCACTTTGGGGGTCCCCATCCCAACATATTGGGCTCCCCATCCTCTCCCCACATTTTGGGGTCTCCAATCCCAACACCGTATTTTGGGGGTCCCCCATCCCCTCCCCCCACTTTGGGGTCCCCCATCGCTTCCCCACGTTTTGGGGTCTCCATCCACTCCACATATATTGGGGTCCCCAATTCCACTCCCCATATATTGGGGTCCCACGTCCCCTCCCCACATTTTGGGGTCCCCCATTCCAATACCACTTTTTGCTCCTCAACCCCACACCGCATTGTGGGGTCTCCCAACTTCTCCTCCCATTATGGGGATCCCATCCCCTCCCCACATATTGGGGTCCCCCATCCCAGCACTGCATTTTGGGGTCTCCATCCCCTCCCCACATTTTGGGGTCCCCCATCCTCTCCCCACATTTTGGGGTCTCCAATCCCAACACCATATTTTGGGGGTCCCCATCCCCAGATATTGGGGTCTCTATCCACTCCCCACATTTTAGGGTTCCCCGCCCTCTCCCCACATTTTGGGGTCCCCCATCCCAACACCGTATTTTGGGGGTATGCCATCCCCTCCCCCCTCTTTGGGGTCCCCCATCGCTTCCCCAAAGTTTGTGGTCTCCATCCACTCCACATATATTGGGGTCCCCAATTCCACTCCCCATATATTGGGGTCCCCCATCCCCTCCCCATATTTTGGGGTCCCCCATTCCAATACCACTTTTTGCTCCTCAACCCCACACTGCATTTTGGGGTCTCCCAACTTCTTCCCCCATTATGGGGTTCCCATCCCATCCCTACATCTTGGGCTCCCCATCCCCTCCCCACATTTTGGGGTCCCCAATCCCAACACTGTATTTTGGGGGTCCCCCATCCCCTCCCCACATATTGGGGTCCCCATCCCCTCCCCACATTTTGGGCTTCCAATCCCAACACCGTATTTTGGGGGTCCCCCATCCCCTCCCCCCTCTGTGGGGTCCCCCATCCCCTCCCCACATTTTGGGGTCCCCAATCCCAACCCCGTATTTTGGGGGTCCCCATCCCCTCCCCACATTTTGGGGTCCCCAATCCCAACACTGTATTTTGGGGGTCCCCCATCCCCTCCCCACATATTGGGGTCCCCCATCCCCTCCCCACATTTTGGGGTCTCCAATCCCAACCCCGTATTATGGGGGTCCCCCATCCCCTCCTCCATTGAGACCCCCCCCCTCCCGTCCCGGCTCCCCCACCTTCACCTTCCCGGTCATCCTCCGGATGAAGCCGTGGGTTCAGCCCGGGGGTCTCCCGGCCCCCCCCGCCCCCCAACTTCGGCCCCACCGCCGCGGGAGAGCGCAGCGCGGCGCACAATCCGCCCTCTGTCCCATCGGCCGCTCCGGGACGCGGGGAGGAGCGAACGCTGCCCCACAGCTGCGGCTGGGAGAGCACAGAGCCGCTCTGTTCCGGGCGCTGCCCCACAGCTGCGGGGTGGGGTCGGTGTGGGGCGGCCCCATAGCTGGGGGATGGGAGTGGTGTGGGGCTGCCCCATAGCTGGGGGATGGGGTCGGTCTGGGGCTGCCCCATGGCTGGGGGATGGGGTCGGTCTGGGGCTGCCCCATAGCTGGGGGATGGGGTCGGTGTGGGGCTGCCCCATAGCTGGGGGATGGGAGTGGTGTGGGGCTGCCCCATAGCTGGGGGATGGGGTCAGTGTGGGGCTGCCCCATGGCTGTATGTATTGTTGGTGTGGGGCTGCCCCATAGCTTGGGGATGGGGTCGGTGTGGGGCGGCCCCATAGCTGGGGGATGGGGTCGGTGTGGGGCTGCCCCATAGCTGGGGGATGGGAGTGGTGTGGGGCGGCCCCATAGCTGGGGGATGGGGTCGGTGTGGGGCGGCCCCATAGCTGGGGGATGGGGTCGGTGTGGGGCTGCCCCATAGCTGGGGGATGGGGTCGGTGTGGGGCTGCCCCATAGCTGGGGGATGGGAGTGGTGTGGGGCTGCCCCATAGCTGGGGGATGGGAGTGGTGTGGGGCGGCCCCATAGCTGGGGGATGGGGTTGGTGTGGGGCTGCCCCATAGCTGGGGGATGGGGTCGGTGTGGGGCTGCCCCATAGCTGGGGGATGGGGTCAGTGTGGGGCTGCCCCATGGCTGTATGTATTGTCGGTGTGGGGCTGCCCCATAGCTGGGGGATGGGGTCGGTGTGGGGCTGCCCCATGGCTGGGGGATGGGAGTGGTGTGGGGCTGCCCCATAGTTGGGGGATGGGATCAGTGTGGGGCTGCCCCATGGCTGTATGTATTGACGGTGTAGGGCTGCCCCACAGCTGCGGGGTGGGGTCGTTGTGGGGCTGCCCCATGGCTGGGGGATGGGGTCCATGTGGGTTGCCCTATAGAGTGGGACACATGTCATGGTCAGCCCCACACCGACCCCATCCCCCAGCTATGGAGCACTCCCACACCGACAGTACATACAGCTGTGGGGCAGCCCCACACCATTCCCATCCCCCAGCTATGGGGCCGCCCCACACCGACCCCATCCCCCAGCTATGGGGCAGCCCCACACCGACCCCATCCCCCAGCTATGGGGCAGCTCAGATCCTCAGAAGGATCGTGAGGCCCCGCTTTCACGGTCTGTATTCGTACTGAAAATCAAGATCCCCACACTGACCCCACATCTCACCCCATCCCCACACTGACCCCACACTGACCCCACATCTCACCCCATCCCCACACTGACCCCACACTGACCCCATATCTCACCCCACCCCCACACTGACCCCACATCTCATCCCACCCCCACACTGACCCCACATCTCACCCCATCCCCACACTGACCCCAAATCCCCCACACTGACCCCATATCTCACCCCATCCCCACACTGACCCCACATCCCCCACACTCCATCCCCACACTGACCCCACATCTCACCCCATCCCCACACTGACCCCATATCTCATCCCATCCCCACACTGACCCCATATCTCACCCCACCCCCACACTGACCCCATATCTCATCCCATCCCCACACTGACCCCACATCCCCCACACCCCATCCCCACACTGACCCCATATCTCACCCCATCCCCACACTGACCCCATACCCCCCACACTCCATCCCATCACCACATTGTCCCCACATCTCACCCCATCCCCACACTGACCCCAAATCCCCCACACTGCCCCCACATCTCACCCCATCCCCACACTGCCCCCACATCTCACCCCATCCCCACACTGCCCCCACATCTCACCCCATCCCCACACTGACCCCAAATCCCCCACACTGCCCCCATATCTCACCCCATCCCCACACTGACCCCACATCCCCCACACTCCATCCCCACACTGACCCCATATCTCACCCCATCCCCACACTGACCCCATACCCCCCACACTCCATCCCATCACCACATGGTCCCCATATCTCACCCCATCCCCACACTGCCCCCACATCTCACCCCACCCCCACACTGATCCCACACTGCCCCCACATCTCACCCCATCCCCACACTGACCCCAAATCCCCCACACTGCCCCCACATCTCACCCCATCCCCTCACTGACCCCATATCTCATCCCATCCCCACACTGCCCCCACATCTCACCCCATCCCCTCACTGACCCCACATCTCACCCCATCCCCACACTGACCCCAAATCCCCCACACTGCCCCCACATCTCACCCCACCCCCACACTGACCCCACATCTCACCCCATCCCCACACTGACCCCAAATCCCCCACAATGCCCCCATATCTCACCCCATCCCCACACTGACCCCACATCTCACCCCATCCCCACACTGACCCCACATCTCACCCCATCCCCACACTGACCCCAAATCCCCCACAATGCCCCCATATCTCACCCCATCCCCACACTGACCCCACATCTCACCCCATCCCCACACTGACCCCACATCTCACCCCATCCCCACACTGACCCCACATCCCCCACACCCCATCCCCACACTGACCCCATATTTCACCCCATCCGGACACTGACCCCACATCCCCCACACTCCATCCCCACACTGACCCCATATCTCACCCCATCCCCACACTGACCCCATACCCCCCACACTCCATCCCATCCCCACACTGCCCCCACATCTCACCCCATCCCCACACTGACCCCAAATCCCCCACACTGCCCCCACATCTCACCCCATCCCCTCACTGACCCCACATCTCACCCCACCCCCACACTGACCCCAAATCCCCCACACTGCCCCCATATCTCACCCCATCCCCACACTGACCCCATATCTCATCCCATCCCCACACTGCCCCCACATCTCACCCCATCCCCTCACTGACCCCACATCTCACCCCATCCCCACACTGACCCCAAATCCCCCACACTGCCCCCACATCTCACCCCACCCCCACACTGCCCCCACATCTCACCCCACCCCCACACTGACCCCACATCTCACCCCATCCCCACACTGACCCCAAATCCCCCACACTGCCCCCACATCTCACCCCACCCCCACACTGATCCCACACTGCCCCCACATCTCACCCCACCCCCACACTGACCGCTGTTGCTTTCTGTATCAGTGACGTTGGACCGCTGTGTTCGCCCTCTGCGCGCACGGACCGAATTCTGACCAGGGCCCAACGACTGCAGACGCACACCAATACGATGGGCGGCAAAACGGCGTCTGTTCACTGCTGAGCAGAGCCGATATGCATTATGACCCACATAACCGAGCTGTGATGTCCCGCCCGGTTGGTTCGCACCCCGTAACGCTGTGCCCTATGTGGCCGTCTCCACATTCTGTTCTCATCCTCCTTCTTCTCCTCTCTTCTCTGCATCCGGGTCAGCATGATAGCACTGTCTCTCTGTGCGTAGGGAGAGGCCTGTCCCGCACATCCCTACAACAGACCCCACATCTCACCCCACTCCCACACTGACCCCACATCTCACCCCACTCCCACACTGACCCCATATCTCACCCCATCCCCACACTGACCCCACATCTCACCCCATCCCCACACTGACCCCACATCAACCACACCCCATCCCCACACTGACCCCATATCTCACCCCACTCCCACACTGACCCCATATCTCATCCCATCCCCACACTGACCCCATATCTCATCCCATCCCCACACTGACCCCACATCAACCACACCCCATCCCCACACTGACCCCATATCTCACCCCACTCCCACACTGACCCCATATCTCATCCCATCCCCACACTGACCCCATATCTCATCCCATCCCCACACTGACCCCACATCAACCACACCCCATCCCCACACTGACCCCATATCTCACCCCACTCCCACACTGACCCCATATCTCATCCCATCCCATCCCCACACTGACCCCATATCTCATCCCATCCCCACACTGACCCCACATCAACCACACCCCATCCCCACACTGACCCCATATCTCACCCCATCCCCACACTGACCCCATACCCCCCACACCCCACTCCCACACTGACCCCATATCTCACCCCATCCCCACATTGACCCCATATCTCACCCCACTCCCACACTGACCCCATATCTCATCCCACCCCCACACTGACCCCATATCAACCACACCCCATCCCCACACTGACCCCACATCTCACCCCATCCCCACATTGACCCCATATCTCATCCCATCCCCACACTGACCCCATATCTCACCCCATCCCCACACTGACCCCACATCTCACCCCATCCCCACATTGACCCCATATCTCACCCCATCCCCACACTGACCCCATATCTCACCCCATCCCCACACTGACCCCATATCTCACCCCACTCCCACACTGACCCCATATCTCATCCCATCCCCACACTGACCCCATATCTCATCCCATCCCCACACTGACCCCATATCTCACCCCACTCCCACACTGACCCCATATCTCATCCCATCCCCACACTGACCCCATATCTCACCCCACTCCCACACTGACCCCACATCCCCCACACTCCATCCCCACACTGACCCCACATCTCACCCCGCCCCCACACTGACCCCATATCTCACCCCATCCCCACATTGACCCCACATCCTGCACACCTCAGCCCCACATCCCCCCCTCCCCACCCCCACGCCGACCCCACACTCACCCACGGGGGGACGTGGCCCCATTGAACAGAGGGGGACCCCACACGCGGCCCCGTGGGGTCGGACTCAGCGCCACTCATTGCTGCACCGGTGCTGCTGAGGGACGCGGATGTGGGGAAGGCACCGTGCCGTGGGGCCGCCCCACTGCGGGCCCATTTCTATGGGGCGCAGCTCCCGACTGTGCCGCCGGAACGGCTCCCGGCTGCGGGTCTGAGGTGCTGCCCCATGGAAGTGCCCTTCATCTTCATCATCATCATCATCATCATCTTAATCATCATCATCATCTTCATCATCATCTTAATCATCATCATCGTCTTCATCATCATCTTCATCATCATCATCATCATCATCATCATCGTCTTCATCATCGTCTTCATCATCATCTTCATCATCATCATCATCTTCATCACCATTTTCATCATCTTCTTCTTCATCATCGTCATCATCATCTTCATCATCATCGTCGTCTTCATCATCATCTTCATCTTCATCATCATCTTCATCATCATTTTCATCATCTTCTTCTTCATCATCATCATCTTCTTCATCATCATCATCATCATCATCATCATCTTCATCATCATCTTCATCATCATCATCATCATCATCTTCATCATGTTCATTATCCTCATCATCATCTTCATCATCATATCATCATCGTCATCATCTTTGTTGTCACCATCATCATCATCTTCATCATCATCATCATCATCATCATCATCATCACCTTCATCTTCATCATCACCACCACCATCATCATCTTCATCTTCATCATGTTCATTATCCTCATCATCATCTTCATCATCATCATCATCATCATCTTCATCATCATCTTCACCATCTTTACCTTCATCATCATCTTCATCATCATCATCATCACCATCAAATTCATCATTTTCATCATCATCATCATCTTCATCATCATCTTCATCTTCATCTTCATCATCACCATCTTCATCATCATCATCATCTTCATCTTCATCGTCATCATCTTCATCATCATATCATCATCGTCATCATCTTCGTTGTCACCATCATCATCATCTTCATCATCATCATCATCTTCATCATCTTCATTATCATCTTCATCATCATCATCATCTTCATCATCATCATCTTATCATCATCATCATCATCTTCGTTGTCACCATCATCATCATCTTCATCATCATCATCAGGACCAGGGAAGTAATTATCCCCCGTACTCAGCCCTGGTGAGGCCGCTCCTCGAGCACTGTGTGCAGTATTGGGCCCCTCACTGTAAGGAAGACATGGAGGCCCTGCAGCGTGTCCAGGGGAGGGCAACAAAGCTGCTGAGGGGTCTGAGCACAGACCTTACTTATGATGAGTGGCTGAAGGAGCTGGGGTTGGTCAGTCTGGAGAAGAGGAGGCTCAGGGGAGGCCTTATTGCTCTCTATAACTGCCTGAAGGGTGGTTGTGGTGAGCTGGGGGTCAGCCTCTTCTCTCGTGTGACAGTGATAGGACGAGAGGGAATGGCTTCAAGCTGCGCCAGGGGAGGTTCAGGCTGGACGTTAGGAAATACTGTTCTCTGAAAGGGTGGTCAGGCACTGCAATGGGCTGCCCAGGGAGGTGGTGGAGTCGTTCAAGGAACGTTTGGACGTTGTGTTGAGGGACGTGGTTTAATGAGAACCATTGGTGATGGGTGGATGGTTGGACTGGGTGATCCTGTGGGCCTTTTCCAACCTGAGCGATTCTATGATTCTATGATCATCATCTTCATTATCATCTTCATCATCATCATCTTCATCATCATTTTCATCATCATCATCATCTTCATCTTCATCATGTTCATTGTCTTCATCATCGTCATCATCATCATCTTCATCATCACCTTCATCTTCATCACCACCACCACCATCATCATCTTCATCTTCATCATGTTCGTTATCCTCATCATCATCTTCATTGTCATCTTCACCATCTTTACCTTCATCATCATCTTCATCATCATCTTCATCTTCATCATCTTCATCATCATCTTCATCATCACCATCATCACCATCATCACCATCTTCATCATCATCATCATCATCGTCATCATCATCTACATCATCATCATCTTCATCATCATCATCACCTTCATCTTCATCATCATCTTCATCATCACCATCTTCATCATCATCATCATCATCGTCATCAGCTTCATCGTCGTCATCTTCATCATCTTCTTCATCATCATCACCATCATTTTCATAATCACCATCATATTCATCATCTTCACCACCATCATCATCATCTTCATCATCTTCATCATCATCTTCATCATCATCATCATCATCATCATCATCATCATCATCACCTTCATCTTCATCTTCATCATCACCACCACCATCATCATCTTCATCATCATCATCATCACTATCACCATCATGTTCATCTTCATCATCACCATCATCATCACCACCCTCATCTTCACCCCCTCCTCCTCCTCACCCCCCCACTCGGGGTTGGGCTCCGGTGCAGTTATCCGCCCCGCGACCCCACAGAGGGGCGCCGTTGGGGGTCCCCAAAGATTGTGGGGCCGCCCGCGGGGCGCAGCACTGAGGGGGACGGAGGCGCCCACCCCCACATGTGGGGCGTGGAGGGAGTGCAGGGGGGGGGCTCCGCTCGACCCCCGGGCCCCATACGGCCCCATGGGGTGCGTTCAGTGCGGATGGGGGCTGTGCTGCCCTATGGGAACCCCGACGCCGCCCCCCTTCTCGTTGGTACTCATGAAGCGCACAGCGATGGGGCTGCGAGGAGCGCTGTGGGGCTGAGCCGGGCTGCCCCATAACAGGCGCTCCCATAGCGTGGGGGGCTGCGGGTGGGCACCACTCAACACCAGCAGAACATGCGTGATTTTAAGTCAAGTGGGGGATTTTCAAAGAGAAAACGCGTGATTTTCGGGTTAAATGGGGGATTTTCAAAGAGAAAACGCGTGGTTTTCGCGTAAATGGGGGATTTTCAAAGAGAAAACGCGTGATTTTCAGGTTAAATGGGGGATTTTCAAAGAGAAAACGCGTGATTTTCAGGTTAAATGGGGGATTTTCAAAGAGAAAAAGCGTGATTTTCGCGTAAATGGGGGATTTTCAAAGAGAAAACGTGTGGTTTTCGCGTAAATGTGTGATTTTCAAAGAGAAAACGTGTGATTTTCGTGTAAATGGGGGATTATCAGGGTGAAAATGTGTGATTTTAAGTTAAAAGGGGGATTTCCGTGGAGAAAATGCGTGATTTTGGGGTTAAATGGGGGATTTTCAAAGAGAAATTTTGTGATTTTCAGATTAAATGGGGGGTTTTGCAGGAGAAAATGTGTGATTTTCAGCTAAGTGGGGGATTTTCCAACAGAAAATGCGCGATTTTCGGGTTAAATGGGGGATTTTCAAAGACAGAATGCGTGATTTTCAGTTAAATGGGGGATTTTCAAAGAGAAAATGTGTGATTTTCAGCTTAAATTGGGGGATTTTCCAGGAGAAAATGTGTGATTATGGGGTTAAACGGGGGATTTTGCAAGAGAAAATGCGTGTTTTTAAGGTTAGTGACGTAATTTTTGGGTGAAAATGTGTGAATTTCGGGTTAAGTGGGGTTATTTTCACGAAGAAAAGGCGTGATTTTCAGCGTCAGTAGGGTGTTTTTGAGGCGAAAATCGGTGATTTTCTGTAGAAATGGGGTATTTTTCCTCCCGCTGCCCCCTGGGCGCCGCTCAATGGCTCCATGTAGGAGGATACCCCAACCGTGGGGTCACCCTCCCATTTGGGGTGATGCCCCCCACTGAGGTCACGCCTCCTCCCCCCCAACTCAGGGCAATACCCCAAACGGGAGGTCTTTCCCAGGATGGGGCTGAGGGCTCCCCGCGCGACGGTGGCGCCCCGCTGTGAGGTCCAGAACTAGGAGGCAGGTGGGGGGCGAGGGAGAACAGAAGGTCGGGGATCGTTGGCGGTTACGGGGCGCCGTCGGGCTGACGGGGTTTCCGCGGGGAACGACGCGGCCCCAACGTGCAGCGCGGGGGGCTGAGCGCCCCACCGCCCGTCCCCCGCCCCCCCCACGGCACCGCTCGACGGTTCCTCCCCCTCCGCCCTCTGAGCATGCGCAGTGCGCGCCTCGGGCCGAGAGCGCGCCTCGGGCATTCCGCGCACGCGCAGTACCGCCCGGCCCCCCTCCCCGCGCCTCAGCCGAGCTGCTGAGCGCGGAGCGCTTCCTACTGGCTGCGCGTCCGGCTGCGCGGCTGCTGATTGGTCGCGGCGGGCGGTAGGCGGGACGAAGCGCCGCTTTTGCGGCCGAGCCCGCGCCCGGCGCTTCCAGAAGGTTCTGCGGTGGCTCCGCGTTGGTGCCTGCGCCGCCACGGAGTTGGTTCCGCGCCCCGTGCTCGGTGAGCGCCCCGGGGGAACACCGCCCCGCCCGGCCGGGCCCGCGAGGGGGTGCTGGGGCGGGCGGCCGCTTCCTCCCCGGCGTCGGCTCCCGTGGGCCGGGCCCTCCTGAGGGCGAGCGCCGCTTCCCCCCCACCGCCCCCGCGGCCCCCGGCTCCTCGTGGGCCGTTTCTTCCGCTTCTCTCCGCCGCGTTCTCCGCGCGGCGCTCCATGCCGTCCCCTCGGGGCCCTTCGCTCGTCCGCGATGTCCGCGGGGGGGTTGGGATGGGCCTTCGTCCCCAGCGTTCCCGTCGTCGCCCTCGGCGCTGTGCCGGCACGGGGCCCCTTTGCGGAGGCGCTTTTGCCGTCGCCCGGTTTCGTGGTGGTGCTGAGCGGCTGGACGGCCGTGTGCCGCAGAATGGCAAAGCTGTGCCCCATCTCAACCCCGACACACTTCAACATGTGGTTAAGGTCTTTATTTTTTCAACGACAAACCCAATTACAGACCTTGGTTTCATGAGAACCGCTGGTGACGGGTGACTGGTTGCATCGCATGATCCTGTGGGTCTTTTCCAGCCTTAGCCATTCAATGACTCTGCGGTTCTATGGTCTTCTGTTTTCACCACCTTTCCGTGCACCTGCACTCGGTAAAGGCAGGTGTAACGGGGGTGTCCCCAGTTGCTCTTCACCAGAACCTTGATGTAGCGAAAGGCTCTGGAATGATTATTCTGCAAAGGAAACGGGGAGGGACAAAGAAATGGGGGTGTAAATTCCCACGGTACGCTCAACAGCTCTCCACTGCCACTCCTGTTGCTCAGGAGCTGCAGAAGGCGGGAGAGCGTGGCTGTGCAGCCGGAGGGAGGGCTCCAGGTTGCAGGCATGTGGGGACACAGGGAGGGGCAGGCAGCAGGCGTCCTCCCTGGCACGCTGCCCCCGTGCGCGTACTGTACCTTTAGCAAGAAGGTCTGCGTGGGCCCTTCCCCCACATCAAAGGTGAATGACACAAGGGGAACCTCCTCTTCACTGTCCGCATCCAGTCCCTTGCAAAAGCAAAGCACAAGGAGGGCCGCTCAGGCTCACGCCACAGAGAGCAAAGGTGCGTGCTGTCTCAGCACATGGCTGTCCAAGCCCGCCTCCCCCCCCTGCCCTGGGGCTCGGGCAGTAGTCCGGCACCGCTTCTGGTGGAGCTCAGTCTCCACTTCAAGGCTCGATCAAGATCCCCAGGATGCTTGGCAGAGCAAGGCTGAAGAGGGATTCCACCACTCCGCGTTAAGAAACATCCCCTCGGGGCACTGCCGTGCTCAGGACACAGTGGGACACAGAGCTCTGAGGATGCCCAAAAGCAAGCAAGTCCCGCCTCCGGCACTGCCCCACGGCCAGATCCCAGGCAGAAGCACTCAGTGGAGACTTACAAAGACAGCGACATCCCTGGGGGCACTGCTGGCTGTGCCGCTCGGAGTCATCTCCGGGGTGATGTGCTCCAGAGTGACACAAGAGGGCCGGATTTTGGCACGCAGCCTGATGACCACCTGGCCCTGCTGTCCTTCCATGGGCCAGCATTCTCCAAGGGAGACACCCGGCTGCAAAGAGAATAGCAGAGCGGACAAGTAGGACAGAGCGCTGGGGTTCAGCTAAAGGCAAAGGCAGCGAGCGTCTGTGGGTCGTACTTGTGCTTGTGAGTGGCTGACGGGGTGTGAGGGTAAGGGCAGAAACACAGGGCCTCAATTCCCTGCCCGACCAAGGGGCTCTCAGTATCACAGAAAAGGGGAAGATGGGGCTTGGGATGGCACGGCGGTGGGACCTCCGGGAAGCATCTCTCTCCAGCGCTGGCACTGCTGGCCCCCAGCTCTACCCCCGCAGAGGGACACTTGGGATGGCTGTGGCAACGAGGTGTCAGCACGGAGGAGCTCTCTCACCCAGCTGGGACTGCGGAACGTGGGCCGCACACAGCAGTTCAGCTCAGGTGCCCTCCTGAGCAGAACCACCCACCTCCAGCACACCCGGCCCCGTATCAAACCTTTGGGGCTGAGGGGAGACCCACGAGGGGAAAGCAAGGGGTGCAACCAGCGCTGCTGATTGCTGCCACCATACCTGCAATATGGTATCCGGAGGGTTCACAGAGCACCAGAAGCAGTGTCTGCTAAACCAGCTCCTCAGCTCGTAAATAGGAGAAGTTCTCCGCGTGTCGATGGTGGCACCTGTAATGATGGGGGAGGAGATGAGTGCAAGAGGCCGCAGACGTGGAGAAGCACAGGGTAGCAGGGCTTGCCTGCCTGTGTCCTCACCAAAGCTTTGCAGCGCCCAGTCAGGTGTCTGGTAGCAGTCCAGCTGCGCTCTCAGCTCAGACGCTGCCTGTTGGAGTCTCTCGATCTCCTGGGAAAGACGAGAAACAACGTCACGACACGACCACGTCAGCGCACAGCTCAGCGTGACTGTCAGCACCCAGAGGTCTGGCACGCAAGGCAAGCCGCGTCCTGCGGGCTGTGAGCTCCGTGCTGGCGGGCACAAGAGGCCAGGACTGAGGAAGGACGTCTGAGCCCACGGGCACTGACCTGTGCCGTGCTGTCTTCCCAAATTCTCCTAGCTGCCCAGCAAGTCTTGAAGACACACACATTCACCATGGCTGCAATTCACAAGGCAGAGCAGGTCGTAAGTTCAGGGGTTGCTACCGGTTGCTCGTGTTGTCTTTTCCTTGTAGCCTGGGAAGCCGCAGGTGAGCAGAGGATGTTGGCAATGGTGCGGACTGAGGACGTCTCTGCCCGCGGCCTTCAGGGCACTGCAGCCCCGTGGTCGTGCAGCTCGGTGCCCCAGAGCTGCTCCCATTTCCCCCGGGTGCACCGCAGCAGCTCTCGGGCCGAGTGGGACCCCTTGGTGGAGAGCAGCCCTGGAGCAACCAAGGGGTCGGGACAGGACGGTGGAAGGTGCCGCACTGGTGCTGCAGTGCCTCTGGGGGCCTCTCTGCTCACACTGACAGCACCCAGCACAACCCCGCGGTCGCTGCAGCATGGTTGCTCATCAGCACTCACCCAAAGTCACCAGGAGCACTATGATGGACAGCCTGAAAAGCATCTTCTTGTGCCCTGCAGCAGCAGCAGCCAGCTTGCCTGCCATTCCCGTGGCTTTGTCACGCCACGTTCTGCAAAGCTGGCCAGCGGAGGCAAGAGCTTGTACTGAAAATGCCATCCACAACGCCAGCAGCACACGGAGCCTACCGTGGGAGGAAAGAGCCTGGTTGTACACCGGCCGCGCTCTGTGCGAGCCGAGACAGGCAGGAGCGGCCTCTGCAGGGGCCCTCCCCAGACGACAGCCCTTGGGACGCCTCCCGGCTCTATCCCAGCTGCAGAGATAGGGCAGCACGGGTGGGGGTTGTTCTCTGGGCTCCCCACGCTCCCTGCCCCACCGAGAGCTTTACAGGCCCGCAGTGGCGGTGCCCTGCCTAGGGCAGCACAGCACCATTCTGCACTGCAGCCCCCGCTACCTGCCTGAGCCATCTCTCAGCCACGACCCGGGCCTTGGCCTCCAGCAGGGTAAAACCAGGGGCTTCCCCCGGCTGCCCCGCTCCCCCAGCCACCGAGAGCTGAGTGCGTGCTTGCCCCCAGCCCGATGCCCCCTGCAGGTTCCACCCGCCTCCTACCTTTGACTCATTGCTGCTGCCTCTTCTACGCGGCGCTGACGGGCCTCACCAACAGCCTCGCTCGCAGCGGAGCGCTCAGATGCCTTCGGGCGCCTGGCGCGTCGAGCCTTTCCTCTTGCCATGTTGGCAACAGATGAGCGCTGGAAGCAGCACGTCCTCTCAGCACTGCCGTCCCAAAAGCTCTGAGCCCACTGGGGCTCTGCCACGCTGCAGCCCACGGAGGCAGCTGTGACGTCACAAAGGGCAGCTGTGATGTCATAGAGGGCAGCGGCACACCCGCAGGCATGAGCGGGGCACACCAAGCATCCAGGGGCATGGAGGGAGATTTCTTACTCTTCAGTCTGCCACCTTCTCCAGAAAACGGACTCTCCGGACATCATCCGATTTCCATCAGAAAATGAGGCTTCCCTGGCAGCCTCGCTCCCACTTCTCTCGCTAAATTCAGACTACTCCTGTGAAACCTCCTGGCACCTTCGCTAAATAAAACTAATTCCGAGGTCACCTTCGGAAGCTGAGTGGCATCTTTGTTTTATAAAGACACCCCCCGTCCCGTCAGGCTGGGACGCACACTGGGGCCGATGGGGCTGTCCCCAGGGGACACTCACGGTGCCCTCTGGCCTCGCTTTGCAGCAGCAACCAAGAGCCAGCAGTGGTGCGCGTGACTTGGGGGAAGGGACACCCCCATCCCCTGCCTCTGTCCCATATCCCCCAGCGTCCCTTAGTCCATCAGGACCCCGCAACGCATGGGGCAGTGGGCTGGCTCTCTACATCTCAGTGATATAGGAGGATGGAATCACTGCAAGGTTGGCACTGAAAGGACCTTACAGATCACAGAACACGTAATGCACAAACAAATGGCTTGCATGGGATAGATGGCATCAGAAACCATAAAATCAAATTGTGGTGGTGGTGGAAGGAACCCCACAGCCCGCCCAGCCCCACTCCTGCCACGCGCTGCCTGCCCCTCTCTCTCCGGCTGCGTAAGTCCCCCCCCACGGCTTTGGGCACCTCCGTGAATGGGGCACCCATGGTGGAATCGGGCAGAAACACAGGCCTTAATTCCCTGCCCGACCAAGGGGCTCTCAGGGTCAGTGACAAGGTGGTTGGGATGGCTGTGGCACTGAGGTGTCAGCACGGAGGAGCTCTGTCACCCGGCTGGGACTGAGCAGTGTGGGCTGCAGTTCAGCTCAGGTGCCCTCCTGAGCGGATTCACCCACTTCCAGCACGCTCAACCCCGCGTCGGACCTTTGGCTTCACGGCTTGAGCAATATGCCGGGGCTGAGGGGAGACCGCTGAGGGGGCAGTGAAGGTTGCAAGCGGCACTGCTGACTGCCGCCACCATACCTGCCATATGGTATCTGGAGGGATCACGGAGCACCAGAAGCAGTGTCTGCTAAACCAGCTCCTCAGCTCCTAAGTAGGAGAAGTTCTTTGCGTGTCGATGCTGGCACCTCTAATGATGAGGGAGTCTAATCCTCTGGAGGCGGATCCACTTCCATGGGCTCGATGTCACTCCCTGCTGGATCTGGATCTGTTGGTTTGGGCTCGCTGCTGCTCTCTAGAAGCCAACGCTGCTTTGGTCAAGGAGAAGCCGTCTTCCTCCACCAGAGTTCCTACGCTGGGAGGGATGGAGCTAGGTAATGAGCTCTGTGTCTCGAATGTATTCTTTCTGGGCCGAAGTTGGTCAGCAACTGGTGGTGGGTTGTCAGGGTCCCTGTAGTATAGCAGTCAGCAGGGAGGTGGCTCGTGACAGAACGAGGCCGTGACGATGCGACCCTAAGAACGTCCCATGCCGACCAAAGCATGGCCGTGTTGGGTGAAGGGAGGCTACGGCCTGACAGGTACCGTACCTGTCCCCATTGGCATTCTGTGGGGGTCAGTTGTGAGGGCCTTTGTTTTTCCTGTTGATTCCAGTAAAGACCTGGCAGTTGTATGAAGTAAACGTGTGGATGATGCTAAGCTGGGAAGAGTGCTGACTCCGTTGATGGGAGAGAGGCCTCGCCCTGAGATCTGGACAGATTTGAGGCTAGTCACCATCCGCACAAAGAGGAGCAAGTGCTGGGCTCCGCACCTGGGACGCTGCTGCCCTGCCTCTGCGTGCAGACTGGGGGGCTAGGGGCTGGAGAGCAACCCCGCTATAAGGCATCTGGGTGTTCTGGTTGATGGCCACCTGAATCTGAGCCAGCAGCACGCCCTGGCAGCCGCTGTCACCACTGCTGAAATGCACCACCTCAGCTCAGAGAGGTCAGCTCAGCCACTCGCTCCCACTTCTCTCGCTAACTTCAGACTACTCCTGTGAAACCTCCTGGCACCTTCGCTAAATAAAACTAATTCCGAGGTCACCTTCGGAAGCTGAGTGGCATCTTTGTTTTATAAAGACACCCCCCGTCCGGTCAGGCTGGGACGCACACTGGGGGCAATGGGGCCCACTGAAAGTCACGCATTTTCATTGCCAAAATCAGCCTTTTAACCAAAAAGCACATACTTTCTCTTAAAATATCCCACATTTAACTCGAAAATCACGTATTTCCTGCTCAAAAATGCCCCATTTAACCGAAAATCACACATTTTCTTAACAAAAACTCCTCATTTGACCCGGAAATCACTCCTTTTCTCTTAGATAATTCCCAATGAAATACAAAAATCACACGTTTTTGTTTGAAAATCCCCCATTAAAGCAAAAACCATGCATTTTCTCTTCAAAAATGCCCCATTTAACAGAATAGCACGCATTTTCTCTTGCAAAATCCCACATTTAACCCAAACGTCTCGCATTTTCCTTAAAAACAAATCCCCCACTTATACTGAAAATCACACATTTTCTCATCGAAAATCCCCATTTAAATCACACATGTTCTTTTCAAAAACCCTCCATTTAACTGAAAATCATCCATTTTCTCTTTATAAATTGGCAACTTAACCCAGACGTATCACATTTTCTGTTTGAAAACTGCCCATTTAACCCCAAAATCACTCATTTCCTTAACAGAAACCCCCCATTTAACCCGAATATCATGCATTTTTTTCTTTGAAAATGCCGCATTTAACTGAACATCATGCATTTTCTCTTCGAAAATCCCCCATTTAACCCGAAAATTATGCATTTTCTTTCAGAAGATCCCCCATTCACCCAAAAAGCATGCATTTTCTCCTGGAAAACCCCCCCATTTAAACAAGAAATCACGCATTTGCATTTCGAAATCCCCCCATTTAACTTGAAAATCACACATTTTCTCATGGAAAATCCCCCATTTATCTGAAAATCATGCATTTTCTCTTTGAAATTCCCCCGTTTAACCCCAAAATCACGCATTTGTTTTTAACAGACAATCCCCATTTAATTTCCAAATCGTGTGTTTTCTCTCTGAAAACCCTCCTTTTAACCAAAATTCAGGCATTTCCTGTTCGAAAATCCCCCGTTTAACAGAAAATCACTCATTTTCTCTTCGATAATTCCCTGTTAAATACAAAAATCACACATTTTTGATTGAAAATCCCCCATTTAAACCAAAAATCATGCATTTTCTCTTCGAAAAACCCCCATTTAACTGAAAAATCACACATTTCCTTAGCAGAAATCCCACATTTAACCCCAAAGTCATGCATTTTCTCTTAGATAATTCCCAATTAAATACAAAAATCCCACACTTTTGGTGGAAAATCCCCCATTAAAGAGAAAATCATGCATTTTTCTCTTCAAAATCCCCCATTTACCTTAATATCACGTATTTTCTCTTGGAAAATCCCCCATTTAACCCCAAAATCATGCACTTTCTCTTGGAAAATCTGCCATTTAACCAGAAAATCACGCGTTTTCTCTTGGAAAATACCCCATTTAACCGAAAATCAAACATTTTCTCTTAAAAAATCCCCCATTTAACCCGAAAATCATGCGTTTTCTCTTTGAACATCCCCCATTTAAGCCCAAAATTACAAATTTTCTCCTGGAAAATCCCCCATGTAATGTGAAAATCCCACATTTTCTCTTCGAAACTCCCCCCATTTAACCCCAAAATCACACATTTTCTCTTTGAAAATCCCACATTTAACCAAAATTAACGCATTTTCTCTTGGAAAATCCCCCATTTAACCCCAAAATCATGCACTTTCTCTTGGAAAAACCGCCATTCAACCAGAAAATCACGCGTTTTCTCTTGGAAAATACCCCATTTAACCCAAAAACCTCAATCTTTCCTAAAAAAAAATCCACCTCTTATACCAAAAATCACACATTTTCTCATCGGAAATCCCCATTTATACCGAGAATCACGCATTTTCTCTTCAAAAACCCCCCATTTAACTGAAAACCATGCATTTTCTCTTTGTAAATCTGCAACTTTACCTGAAAATATCACATTTTCTGTTTGAAAATTGCCCATTTAACCCGAAAATCATGCATTATCTCTTGGAAAATCCCCCATTTAACCCCAAAATCACGTATTTTCTCTTCAAAAATCCCCCATTTAACCCAAAACTCATGCATTTTCTCCTAGCAAATCCCCCATTAAACCAGAAAGTCACACATTTTGACCTTGAAAATCCCCCACTTAATCCGAAAATCACACATCTTCTCCTGGAAAGTCCCCCTTTTATCCAGAAAATCACGCATTTTCTGTTGGAAAATCCCTCACTTAACCTGAAAATCACACATTTTCTGTTGGAAAGTCCCCCATTCAACCCCCAAATCATGCATTTTCTCCTGGAAAATCCCCCATCAAACCAGAAAATCACACATTTTGACCTTGAATATCCCCCACTTAATCTGAAAATCACACATTTTCTCTTCAAATTTCCGCACTTGTCCCAAATAGCACGCATTTTCTCTTCAAAAACCCCCCATTCAACCCAAAAATCACACATTTTGGGTTGGAAAATCCCTCACTTAACCTGAAAATCACGTATTTTCAGGTGGAAATGGAGATTTTCGGAGAGAAAATGCGTGACTTTCAGATTAAGTGTGGGATTTTCAAGGTGAAAATGTGTGATTTTCTGGTTTGACGGGGGATTTGCCAGGAGAAATTGTCGTGATGTTGGGGTTAAATGGGGGAATTTCGAAGAGAAAATGCGTTATTTTGGTTAAATGTGGGAGTTTCAAAGAGAAAATGTGTGATTTTTGGCTTAAATGGGGGGAGTTTCGAAGAGAAAATGCGTGATTTTCACATTACATGGGGGATTTTCCAGGAGAAAATTCGTAATTATGGGGTTAAATGGGGGATGTTCAAAGAGAAAGTGCATGATTTTGGGGTTAAATGTGGGATTTTCAAAGAGAATATGCGTGATCTTCGGGTTAAGTGAGGGAATTTTGAAGGCAAAATGCGTGGTTTTTGGTCAAATGGAAGATTTTTCAAAGAGAAAATGCGTGATTTTCGGGTTAAATGGGGGATTTTCAAAGAGAAAATGCATGGTTTTTCGTGAAGTGGGGGATTTTCCATCAGAAAATACGTGACTTTCTGGTTAAATCTCCGTTCGGGCGGGGCGGGGCGGTGTTCCCCCGGGGCGCTCACCGAGCACGGGGCGCGGAACCAACTCCGTGGCGGCGCAGGCACCAACGCGGAGCCACCGCAGAACCTTCTGGAAGCGCCGGGCGCGGGCTCGGCCGCAAAAGCGGCGCTTCGTCCCGCCTACCGCCCGCCGCGACCAATCAGCAGCCGCGCAGCCGGACGCGCAGCCAGTAGGAAGCGCTCCGCGCTCAGCAGCTCGGCTGAGGCGCGGGGAGGGGGGCCGGGCGGTACTGCGCGTGCGCGGGAATGCCCGAGGCGCGCTCTCGGCCCGAGGCGCGCACTGCGCATGCTCAGAGGGCGGAGGGGGAGGAACCGTCGAGCGGTGCCGTGGGGGGGGCGGGGGACGGGCGGTGGGGCGCTCAGCCCCCCGCGCTGCACGTTGGGGCCGCGTCGTTCCCCGCGGAAACCCCGTCAGCCCGACGGCGCCCCGTAACCGCCAACGATCCCCGACCTTCTGTTCTCCCTCGCCCCCCACCTGCCTCCTAGTTCTGGACCTCACAGCGGGGCGCCACCGTCGCGCGGGGAGCCCTCAGCCCCATCCTGGGAAAGACCTCCCGTTTGGGGTATTGCCCTGAGTTGGGGGGGAGGAGGCGTGACCTCAGTGGGGGGCATCACCCCAAATGGGAGGGTGACCCCACGGTTGGGGTATCCTCCTACATGGAGCCATTGAGCGGCGCCCAGGGGGCAGTGGGAGGAAAAATACCCCATTTCAACAGAAAATCACGGATTTTCGCCTCAAAAACACCCTACTGACGCTGAAAATCACGCCTTTTCTTCCTGAAAATGACCCCACTTAACCCGAAATTCACACATTTTCCCCCAAAAATTACCTCATTAACCTTAAAAACACGCATTTTCTCTTGCAAAATCCCCCGTTTAACCCCAAAATCACACATTTTCTCCTGGAAAATCCCCCATCGAACCAGAAAATCACACATTTTGACCTTGAAAATCCCCCATTTAAGCTGAAAATCACACATTTTCTCTTCGAAAAATCCCCACTTAACCCGAAAACCGCAAGTTTTCTCAACAAAAATCCAATATTTCACCAGAAAATCACGCATTTTCTCTTTGAAAATCCCACATCTAACCCCAAAATCACGCATATTTTGTTGGAAAATCCCCCATCAAAGCAGAAAATCACACATTTTGACCTTGAAAATCCCGCACTTTATCCGAAAATCACTCATTTTCTGTTGGAAATTTCCTCACATAACCCGAAAATCACACATTTTCTCTATGAAAATCCAATATTTAACCAGAAAATCACACATTTTCTCATGGTAGGTCGCACATTTAACCAAAAATCACGCATTTTCTCTTGGAAAATCCCCCACGTAACCCAAAAAAAAAAAAAAAAAAAAAAAACTCATTTTGTCTTCGAAAATCACAGATTTAACCAGAAAATCACGCATTTTCTGTTGGAAAATCCCTCACTTAACCAAAAACCATGCATTTTCTCTTGCAAAATTACCCATTTAACCCGAAAATCACTAATTTTCTCTTTTAAAATCTTCCATTTGACCAAAAACCTTGCATTTTGCCTTCAAAATTCCCTCACTTAACCCGAAAATCACACATTTTCTCTTCAAAAATCCCGCATTTAACCCCAAAATCATGCGTTTTCTCTTTGAACATCCCCCATTTAACCCCATAATTACGCATTTTCTCTTTGAAAATCCGCCACTGAACCCAAAAAAACCACCGCATTTTGTCTTCGAAAATCACACATTTAATCAGAAAATCACACATTTTCTCTTGGAAAATCCCCCACTTAACCAAAAACCATGCATTTTCTCTTGGAAAATTACCCATTTAACCTGAAAACCACACATTTTCTCTTTGAAAATCTTCCATTTAACCAAAAACCACGCATTTTGCCTTCAAAATTCCCTCACTTAACAAGAAAAACACACATTTTCTCTTCAAAAACCCCGCATTTAACCCCAAAATCATGTGTTTTCTCTTTGAACATCCCCCATTTAACCCCATAATTACGAATTTTCTCCTGGAAAATCCCCCATGTAATGTGAAAATCACGCATTTTCTATTCGAAACTCCCCCCATTTAACCCCAAAATCACACATTTTCTCTTTGAAAATCCCACATTTAACCAAAATTAACGCATTTTCTCTTCAAAATTCCCTACTTAACCCAAAAATCATCCATTTTCCCTTCAAAAATCCCCCCTTTAACCCAAGAATCACACAATTTCTCTTGCAAAATCCCACACTTAATCCGAAAGTCAGGCATTTTCTCTCGGAAGATCTCCTTTTAATCGAAAGTAAGGCACTTTCATATCAGAAAATCCCCCATTGAACCTGCCCGGTCCCACTCTCTGGCTGCCATCCCTTCCTCCTCCTACGGCGACTGCACCGCGCTGCTTGGTGCCCGTGGTACCGGAGGCAGGAGGACACAAGGGTGAGGAGGGCTCGTCTCGCATGTGCCTGAACATCTCTTCGCGGGGGATCTGCTCCACAGACTCCCCAGGCACCGAGGTGAGGCTGACGGGCCTGGAGTTTCCCGGGGCCTCCTCGGAGTGATGTTTCCATTTGCCAGTCGCCGTGGACTCTGCCCAACAGCCACGACTTCCCTAAAGAGATGGACAGCGGCTTGGCCACCCCACAGTCGGCCATCTGCTTCTGCACCCCGGCATGCATGGCACCGGGCCCTAGAGACTTGTACAAAGCCAGCCCCGTCAGCCTGGTCCCGCAGTCGCTCCGCTCGCACAGTGGGAGGGCTTTTTCTCACCCGACCCTCAAGCGATGGGAAATACCTGTATGCGTTTTGGTGCGCTGTCTCAAACCAATCCTGGGAGCAGCGGAAAGCAGGCAGCCTTGCTTCTCCCCCTTGCTGGGGCTCAGGGCAGGGCTGTCGCTCTGCCCCTGTCACTGCGCGATCCCAGGCCTCGGTCTCTCTCTCCGACTGCCGCACACACCTCAGTGGGCTGATTTGCTCTCGCAGCCTGGAGCTTCTGGAGTTCCCCGCAGCCAGAGGTCTGGGCAGCTCGCTCGCTCCTTGGAGGTCCATGTGGCTGCCCGTGTCAGCCCAGAAAGCCTGCGGCCCCTCCGCCTGGCTTTGTGCCTCAGCCCCGCCGTTGCGACGAGCGCTCGCCGCGTTGCTGTCAGGGGAGCAGCGGCGAGCCCGGCGCAGAGCTTTGGGAGGGTGGAGATGAATGATGAGCTGCCCACCCCACAGAGCTGTGCCCCATCTCAACCCAGACACGCTTCGACATGTGGTTAAGGTCTTTATTTTTTCAACGACGAATCCAATTACAGACCTTGGTTTCATGAGAACCGCTGGTGACGGGTGACTGGTTGCATCGCATGATCCTGTGGGTCTTTTCCAGCCTTAGCCATTCAATGACTCTGCGGTTCTATGGTCTTCTGTTTTCACCACCTTTCCGTGCACCTGCACCCGGTAAAGGCAGGTGTAACGGGGGTGTCCCCAGTTGCTCTTCACCAGAACCTTGATGTAGCGAAAGGCTCTGGAATGATTATTCTGCAAAGGAAACGGGGAGGGACAAAGAAATGGGGGTGTAAATTCCCACGGTACGCTCAACAGCTCTCCACTGCCACTCCTGTTGCTCAGGAGCTCCAGAAGGCGGGAGAGCGTGGCTGTGCAGCCGGAGGGAGGGCTCCAGGTTGCAGGCATGTGGGGACACAGGGAGGGGCAGGCAGCAGGCGTCCTCCCTGGCACGCTGCCCCCGTGCGCGTACTGTACCTTTAGCAAGAAGGTCTGCGTGGGCCCTTCCCCCACATCAAAGGTGAATGACACAAGGGGAACCTCCTCTTCGCTGTCCGCATCCAGTCCCTTGCAAAAGCAAAGCACAAGGAGGGCCGCTCAGGCTCACGCCACAGAGAGCAAAGGTGCGTGCTGTCTCAGCACATGGCTGTCCAAGCCCGCCTCCCCCCCCTGCCCTGGGGCTCGGGCAGTAGTCCGGCACCGCTTCTGGTGGAGCTCAGTCTCCACTTCAAGGCTCGATCAAGATCCCCAGGATGCTTGGCAGAGCAAGGCTGAAGAGGGATTCCACCACTCCGCGTTAAGAAACATCCCCTCGGGGCACTGCCGTGCTCAGGACACAGCGGGACACAGAGCTCTGAGGATGCCCAAAAGCAAGCAAGTCCCGCCTCCGGCACTGCCCCACGGCCAGATCCCAGGCAGAAGCACTCAGTGGAGACTTACAAAGACAGCGACATCCCTGGGGGCACTGCTGGCTGTGCCGCTCGGAGTCATCTCCGGGGTGATGTGCTCCAGAGTGACACAAGAGGGCCGGATTTTGGCACGCAGCCTGATGACCACCTGGCCCTGCTGTCCTTCCATGGGCCAGCATTCTCCAAGGGAGACACCCGGCTGCAAAGAGAATAGCAGAGCGGACAAGTAGGACAGAGCGCTGGGGTTCAGCTAAAGGCAAAGGCAGCGAGCGTCTGTGGGTCGTACTTGTGCTTGTGAGTGGCTGACGGGGTGTGAGGGTAAGGGCAGAAACACAGGGCCTCAATTCCCTGCCCGACCAAGGGGCTCTCAGTATCACAGAAAAGGGGAAGATGGGGCTTGGGATGGCACGGCGGTGGGACCTCCGGGAAGCATCTCTCTCCAGCGCTGGCACTGCTGGCCCCCAGCTCTACCCCCGCAGAGGGACACTTGGGATGGCTGTGGCACTGAGGTGTCAGCACGGAGGAGCTCTCTCACCCAGCTGGGACTGCGGAACGTGGGCCGCACACAGCAGTTCAGCTCAGGTGCCCTCCTGAGCAGAACCACCCACCTCCAGCACACCCAGCCCCGTATCAAACCTTTGGGGCTGAGGGGGAGGGAGACCCGCGAGGGGAAAGCAAGGGGTGCAACCAGCGCTGCTGATTGCTGCCACCATACCTGCAATATGGTATCCGGAGGGTTCACAGAGCACCAGAAGCAGTGTCTGCTAAACCAGCTCCTCAGCTCGTAAATAGGAGAAGTTCTCCGCGTGTCGATGGTGGCACCTGTAATGATGGGGGAGGAGATGAGTGCAAGAGGCCGCAGACGTGGAGAAGCACAGGGTAGCAGGGCTTGCCTGCCTGTGTCCTCACCAAAGCTTTGCAGCGCCCAGTCAGGTGTCTGGTAGCAGTCCAGCTGCGCTCTCAGCTCAGACGCTGCCTGTTGGAGTCTCTCGATCTCCTGGGAAAGACGAGAAACAACGTCACGACACGACCACGTCAGCGCACAGCTCAGCGTGACTGTCAGCACCCAGAGGTCTGGCACGCAAGGCAAGCCGCGTCCTGCGGGCTGTGAGCTCCGTGCTGGCGGGCACAAGAGGCCAGGACTGAGGAAGGACGTCTGAGCCCACGGGCACTGACCTGTGCCGTGCTGTCTTCCCAAATTCTCCTAGCTGCCCAGCAAGTCTTGAAGACACACACATTCACCATGGCTGCAATTCACAAGGCAGAGCAGGTCGTAAGTTCAGGGGTTGCTACCGGTTGCTCGTGTTGTCTTTTCCTTGTAGCCTGGGAAGCCGCAGGTGAGCAGAGGATGTTGGCAATGGTGCGGACTGAGGACGTCTCTGCCCGCGGCCTTCAGGGCACTGCAGCCCCGTGGTCGTGCAGCTCGGTGCCCCAGAGCTGCTCCCATTTCCCCCGGGTGCACCGCAGCAGCTCTCAGGGGCCGAGTGGGACCCCTTGGTGGAGAGCAGCCCTGGAGCAACCAAGGGGTCGGGACAGGACGGTGGAAGGTGCCGCACTGGTGCTGCAGTGCCTCTGGGGGCCTCTCTGCTCACACTGACAGCACCCAGCACAACCCCGCGGTCGCTGCAGCATGGTTGCTCATCAGCACTCACCCAAAGTCACCAGGAGCACTATGATGGACAGCCTGAAAAGCATCTTCTTGTGCCCTGAAGCAGCAGCAGCCAGCTTGCCTGCCATTCCCGTGGCTTTGTCACGCCACGTTCTGCAGAGCTGGCCAGCGGAGGCAAGAGCTTGTACTGAAAATGCCATCCACAACGCCAGCAGCACACGGAGCCTACCGTGGGAGGAAAGAGCCTGGTTGTACACCGGCCGCGCTCTGTGCGAGCCGAGACAGGCAGGAGCGGCCTCTGCAGGGGCCCTCCCCAGACGACAGCCCTTGGGACGCCTCCCGGCTCCATCCCAGCTGCAGAGATAGGGCAGCACGGGTGGGGGTTGTTCTCTGGGCTCCCCACGCTCCCTGCCCCACCGAGAGCTTTACAGGCCCGCAGTGGCGGTGCCCTGCCTAGGGCAGCACAGCACCATTCTGCACTGCAGCCCCCGCTACCTGCCTGAGCCATCTCTCAGCCACGACCCGGGCCTTGGCCTCCAGCAGGGTAAAACCAGGGGCTTCCCCCGGCTGCCCCGCTCCCCCAGCCACCGAGAGCTGAGTGCGTGCTTGCCCCCAGCCCGATGCCCCCTGCAGGTTCCACCCGCCTCCCTACCTTTGACTCATTGCTGCTGCCTCTTCTACGCGGCGCTGACGGGCCTCACCAACAGCCTCGCTCGCAGCGGAGCGCTCAGATGCCTTCGGGCGCCTGGCGCGTCGAGCCTTTGCTCTCGCCATGTTGGCAACAGATGAGCGCTGGAAGCAGCACGTCCTCTCAGCACTGCCGTCCCAAAAGCTCTGAGCCCACTGGGGCTCTGCCACGCTGCAGCCCACGGAGGCAGCTGTGACGTCACAAAGGGCAGCCGTGATGTCATAGAGGGCAGCGGCACACCCGCAGGCATGAGCGGGGCACACCAAGCATCCAGGGGCATGGAGGGAGATTTCTTACTCTTCAGTCTGCCGCCTTCTCCAGAAAACGGACTCTCCGGACATCATCCGATTTCCATCAGAAAATGAGGCTTCCCTGGCAGCCTCGCACCCACTTCTCTCGCTAAATTCAGACTACTCCTGTGAAACCTCCTGGCACCTTCGGTAAATAAAACTAATTCCGAGGTCACCTTCGGAAGCTGAGTGGCATCTTTGTTCGTCCCGTCAGGCTGGGACGCACACTGGGGCCGATGGGGCTGTCCCCAGGGGACACTCACGGTGCCCTCTGGCCTCGCTTTGCAGCAGCAACCAAGAGCCAGCAGTGGTGCGCGTGACTTGGGGGAAGGGACACCCCCATGTCCCACATCCCCCAGCGTCTCTTGGTTCCATCAGGACCCCACCGCCCCTCCTGATCCCGCTGCCCTACAGGTCCTCAGCACGGACCCCTCCCAGCCCAAGTGCACCAACGGTGAGTGCCAGCCCTTGGGAACACCGCCGCCGTCCCCATCGGACAGTGCCGCTGTTCCTTTTGGGTCCTTGTCCTCGCTGCTGGCCGCTTGCGATGTCGCCAGCCGCACACAGCCTCTGTCCCAGACAGGACCTGCTGCCATCAGTGTTGTCCTCAGGTGCCATCTGACCACCCTGGTACCTATTCCCAGCATCACTCCCCCCATGCAGTGGCCCCGCGTGCCCCACCCAATCCCACCGGTGCTACTGCCACGATCCCCGTCCTCACCCAGTCCCACTGCTGCCACTGAGGGGCGGGGGGCTGGCTCTCCACATCTGAGTGATAGGAGGATGGAATCACTGCAAGGTTGGCACTGAAAGGACCTTACAGATCACAGAACACGTAATGCACAAACAAACGGCTTGCATGGGATAGATAGCATCAGAAACCATAAAATCAAATTGTGGTGGTGGTGGAAGGAACCTCACAGCCCGCCCAGCCCCACTCCTGCCACACGCTGCCTGCCCCTCTCTCTCCGGCTGCGTAAGTCCCCCCCCACGGCTTTGGGCACCTCCGTGAATGGGGCACCCATGGTGGAATCGGGCAGAAACACAGGCCTTAATTCCCTGCCCGACAAAGGGGCTCTCAGGGTCAGTGACAAGGTGGTTGGGATGGCTGTGGCACTGAGGTGTCAGCACGGAGGAGCTCTGTCACCCGGCTGGGACTGAGCAGTGTGGGCTGCAGTTCAGCTCAGGTGCCCTCCTGAGCGGATTCACCCACTTCCAGCACACTCAACCCCGCGTCGGACCTTTGGCTTCACGGCTTGAGCAATATGCCGGGGCTGAGGGGAGACCGCTGAGGGGGCAGTGAAGGTTGCAAGCGGCACTGCTGACTGCCGCCACCATACCTGCCATATGGTATCTGGAGGGATCACGGAGCACCAGAAGCAGTGTCTGCTAAACCAGCTCCTCAGCTCCTAAGTAGGAGAAGTTCTTTGCGTGTCGATGCTGGCACCTCTAATGATGAGGGAGTCCTCTGGAGGCGGATCCACTTCCATGGGCTCGATGTCACTCCCTGCTGGATCTGGATCTGCTGGTTTGGGCTCGCTGCTGCTCTCTAGAAGCCAACGCTGCTTTGGTCAAGGAGAAGCCGTCTTCCTCCACCAGAGTTCCTACGCTGGGAGGGATGGAGCTCTGTGTCTCGAATGTATTCTTTCCGGGCCGAAGTTGGTCAGCAACTGGTGGTGGGTTGTCAGGGTCCCTGTAGTATAGCAGTCAGCAGGGAGGTGGCTCGTGACAGAACGAGGCCGTGACGATGCGACCCTAAGAACGTCCCATGCCGACCAAAGCATGGCCGTGTTGGGTGAAGGGAGGCTACGGCCTGACAGGTACCGTACCTGTCCCCATTGGGATTCTGTGGGGGTCAGTTGTGAGGGCCTTTGTTTTTCCTGTTGATTCCAGTAAAGATCTGGCAGTTGTATGAAGTAAACGTGTGGGTGATGCTAAGCTGGGAAGAGTGCTGACTCCGTTGATGGGAGAGAGGCCTCGCCCTGAGATCTGGACAGATTTGAGGCTAGTCACCATCCGCACAAAGAGGAGCAAGTGCTGGGCTCCGCACCTGGGACGCTGCTGCCCTGCCTCTGCGTGCAGACTGGGGGGCTAGGGGCTGGAGAGCAACCCCGCTATAAGGCATCTGGCTGTTCTGGTTGATGGCCACTTGAATCTGAGCCAGCAGCACGCCCTGGCAGCCGCTGTCACCACTGCTGAAATGCACCACCTCAGCTCAGAGAGGTCAGCTCAGCCACTCGCTCCCACTTCTCTCGCTAAATTCAGACTACTCCTGTGAAATCTCCTGGCACCTTCGCTAAATAAAACTAATTCCGAGGTCACCTTCGGAAGCTGAGTGGCATCTTTGTTTTATAAAGACACCCCCCGTCCCGTCAGGCTGGGACGCACACTGGGGCCGATGGGGCTGTCCCCAGGGGACACTCACGGTGCCCTCTGGCCTCGCTTTGCAGCAGCAACCAAGAGCCAGCAGTGGTGCGCGTGACTTGGGGGACGGGACACCCCCGTGTCCCGTATCCCCCAGCGTCTCTTGGTCCCATTAGGACCCCACCGCCCCTCCTCATCCCGCTGCCCTACAGGTCCTCAGCACGGACCCCTCCCAGCCCAAGTGCAGCAACGGTGAGTGCCAGCCCTTGGGAACACCGCCGCCGTCCCCATCGGACGGTGCCGCCGTTCCTTTTGGGTCCTTGTCCTCGCTGCTGGCCGCTTGTGATGTCACCAGCCGCACACAGCCTCTGTCCCAGACAGGACCTGCTGCCATCAGTACTGTCCGCAGGTGCCATCTGACCATCCTGGTGCCTATTCCCAGCATCACTCCCCCCATGCAGTGGCCCCGTGTGCCCCACCCAATCCCACCGGTGCTACTGCCACGATCCCCATCCTCACCCAGTCCCACTGCTGTCACTGAGGGGCAGGGGGCTGGCTCTCAACATCTGAGTGATAGGAGGATGGAATCACTGCAAGGAATCACTGTCGTCTGGGGAGGGCCCCTGCAGAGGCCGCTCCTGCCTGTCTCGGCTCGCACAGAGAGTGGCCGGTGTACAACCAGGCTCTTTCCTCCCACGGTAGGCTCCGTGTGCTGATGGCGTTGTGGATGGCATTATCAGTACAAGCTCTTGCCTCCGCTGGCCAGCTCTGCAGAACGTGGTGTGACAAAGCCACGGGAATGGCAAGCAAGCTGGCTACTGCTGCTTCAGGGCACAAGAAGATGCTTTTCAAGCTGCCCATCATAGTGCTCCTGGTGACTTTGGGTGAGTGCTGATGAGCAACCATGCTGCAGCGACCGCAGGGTTGTGCTGGGTGCTGTC
This sequence comes from Gallus gallus, assembly GCF_016699485.2. Classification (NCBI taxonomy): domain Eukaryota; kingdom Metazoa; phylum Chordata; class Aves; order Galliformes; family Phasianidae; genus Gallus; species Gallus gallus. The sequence goes on from NC_052556.1 coordinate 557,089, forward strand.
AGTGTGAGCAGAGAGGCCCCCAGAGGCACTGCAGCACCAGTGCGGCACCTTCCACCGTCCTGTCCCGACCCCTTGGTTGCTCCAGGGTTGCTCTCCACCAAGGGGTCCCACTCGGCCCTGAGAGTTGCTGCGGTGCACCCAGGGGAAACTGCGTGCCCTCCCGACGGCCCTCGCCAACCGCGTGCCCTCCCGACGGCCCTCGCCAACAGCCTCGCTTGCAGCGGAGTGGTCAAATGTCTTTGGGCGCTTTGCACGTCGAGCCTTTCCTCTCTCCATGTCAGCGACAGATGAGCCCTGGAAGCAGCACGTCCTCTCAGCACTGCTGTCCCAGAAGCTCTGAGCCCACTGGGGCTCTGCCACAGTACAGCCCATGGAGGCAGCTGTGATGTCTCTGAAGGAAGCGGCTCACCTGGCGACACGAGCAGGACATGCCAAGCACCTGGTTGCACAGAGGGCGATTTTGTAGTCTTTAGTCTGCCTTCTTCCTCTGAAAAGTGACTCTCCAGACAACATCCAACGTTGGAGGAGAAAAGCAACAAGCGGCACACTGAGCGGTCTTCTCTGCATCTTGGCACTGACCCGGGAGAGCGGGATGGATTCATCATGTTGGACCTGAGAGGAAGGTCGGCCCCGTTTCAGCCTCAGGTCTCCCTTTGACGCACACAAGCTTTTCTTCATCAAAACACAGAATCTCAGCACGGTTGGGGGGAAGGGACGCCCGGCCCCACCGTGGTGTTCAGAAACGGTTGGCCAGAGCTGGACGTTCAACGAGGTGATAGAGGGGTTTGGAACAGGTCGACATTTTCGACTCGAGGGACGGCCAACAGACAGAAACTGCTGCGGAAGCTCCCAAACGTTCTCCAAGCTCCAACCCCTTTCACTCCCTACCTCCTGGCCACATGACACCCGCTCCCTCTTCCCACCAGCCAAGGATCTCGGAGGATCCGTTCCTGGGTTGCCCACCAGGTCACCCATCCCATGCCTGACTGCTTCCCTGGCAGCCTCGCTCCCACTTCTCTCGCTAAATTCAGACTACTCCTGTGAAACCTCCTGGCACCTTCGCTAAATAAAACTAATTCCGAGGTCACCTTCGGAAGCTGAGTGGCATCTTTGTTTTAGAAAGACACCCCCCGTCCCGTCAGGCTGGGACGCACACTGGGGGCAATGGGGCCTACTGAAAGTCACGCATTTTCATTGCCAAAATCAGCCTTTTAACCAAAAAGCACATATTTTCTCTTAAAATATCCCACATTTAACTCGAAAATCATGTATTTCCTGCTCAAAAATCCCCCATTTAACCAAAAATCACACATTTTCTTAACAAAAACTCCTCATTTGACCCGGAAATCACTCCTTTTCTCTTAGATAATTCCCAATGAAATACAAAAATCACACGTTTTTGTTTGAAAATCCCCCATTAAAGCAAAAACCATGCATTTTCTCTTCAAAAATGCCCCATTTAACAGAATAGCACGCATTTTCTCTTGCAAAATCCCACATTTAACCCAAACGTCTCGCATTTTCCTAAAAAACAAATCCCCCACTTATACTGAAAATCACACATTTTCTCATCGAAAATCCCCATTTAAATCACACATGTTCTCTTCAAAAACCCTCCATTTAACTGAAAATCATCCATTTTCTCTTTGTAAATTGGCAACTTAACCCAGACGTATCACATTTTCTGTTTGAAAACTGCCCATTTAACCCAAAAATCACTCATTTCCTTAACAGAAATCCCCCATTTAACCCGAATATCATGCATTTTTTTCTTTGAAAATGCCGCATTTAACTGAACATCACGCATTTTCTCTTCGAAAATCCCCCATTTAACCCGAAAATTATGCATTTTCTTTCAGAAGATCCCCCATTCACCCAAAAAGCATGCATTTTCTCCTGGAAAACCCCCCCATTTAAACAAGAAATCACGCATTTGCATTTCGAAAACCCCCCATTTAACTTGAAAATCACACATTTTCTCATGGAAAATCCCCCATTTATCTGAAAATCATGCATTTTCTCTTTGAAATTCCCCCATTTAACCCCAAAATCACGCATTTGTTTTTAACAGAAAATCCCCATTTAATTTCCAAATCGTGTCTTTTCTCTCTGAAAACCCTCCTTTTAACCAAAATTCAGGCATTTCCTGTTCGAAAATCCCCCATTTATCAGAAAATCACTCATTTTCTCTTAGATATTTCCCTGTTAAATACGAAAATCACACATTTTTGATTGAAAATCCCCCATTTAAACCAAAAATCACGCATTTTCTCATGAGAAATCCACCATTTAACCGAAAATCACACATTTTCTCTTCAAAAATCCCCCATTTAATCCCAAAATCATGCGTTTTCTCTTTGAACATCCCCCATTTAACCCCAAAATTACGACTTTTCTCCTGGAAAATCCCCCATTTAATGTGAAAATCACTCATTTTCTCTTCGGAACTCCCCCCATTTAGCCCCAAAATCACACATTTTCTCTTTGAAAATCCCACATTTAACCAAAATTAACGCATTTTCTCTTCAAAATTCCCTACTTAACCCAAAAATCATCCATTTTCCCTTCAAAAATCCCCCCTTTAACCCAAGAATCACACAATTTCTCTTGCAAAATCCCACACTTAATCCGAAAGTCAGGCATTTTCTCTCGGAAGATCTCCTTTTAATCGAAAGTAAGGCACTTTCATATCAGAAAATCCCCCATTGAACCTGCCCGGTCCCACTCTCTGGCTGCCATCCCTTCCTCCTCCTACGGCGACTGCACCGCGCTGCTTGGTGCCCGTGGTACCGGAGGCAGGAGGACACAAGGGTGAGGAGGGCTCGTCTCGCATGTGCCTGAACATCTCTTCGCGGGGGATCTGCTCCACAGACTCCCCAGGCACCGAGGTGAGGCTGACGGGCCTGGAGTTTCCCGGGGCCTCCTCGGAGTGATGTTTCCATTTGCCAGTCGCCGTGGACTCTGCCCAACAGCCACGACTTCCCTAAAGAGATGGACAGCGGCTTGGCCACCCCACAGTCGGCCATCTGCTTCTGCACCCCGGCATGCATGGCACCGGGCCCTAGAGACTTGTACAAAGCCAGCCCCGTCAGCCGGTCCCGCAGTCGCTCCGCTCGCACAGTGGGAGGGCTTTTTCTCACCCGACCCTCAAGCGATGGGAAATACCTGTATGCGTTTTGGTGCGCTGTCTCAAACCAATCCTGGGAGCAGCGGAAAGCAGGCAGCCTTGCTTCTCCCCCTTGCTGGGGCTCAGGGCAGGGCTGTCGCTCTGCCCCTGTCACTGCGCGATCCCAGGCCTCGGTCTCTCTCTCCGACTGCCGCACACACCTCAGTGGGCTGATTTGCTCTCGCAGCCTGGAGCTTCTGGAGTTCCCCGCAGCCAGAGGTCTGGGCAGCTCGCTCGCTCCTTGGAG
>NC_052556.1:748101-772771 GCF_016699485.2 Gallus gallus
CTCTATTGGGGTTGGGACCTTCATTGAGGTTGGGACCCTCATTGGGGTTGGGCACCTCTATTGGGGTTGGGACCTTCATTGAGGTTGGGACCCTCATTGGGGTTGGGCACCTCTATTAGGGTTGGAACCTTCATTGAGGTTGGGACCCTCTCTGGGGTTGGGCACCTCTATTGGGGTTGGGACCTTCATTGAGGTTGGGACCCTCATTGGGGTTGGGCACCTCTATTGGGGTTGGGACCTTCATTGAGGTTGGAACCCTCATTGGGGTTGGGCACCTCTATTGGGGTTGGGACCCTCTCTGGGGTTGGGCACCTCTACTGGGGTTGGGACCCTCATTGGTTTTGGGCACCTCTATTGGAGTTGGGACCTTCATTGAGGTTGGGACCCTCATTGGGGTTGGGCACCTCTATTGGGATTGGGCACCTCTATTGGGATTGGGACCCTCTTTGGTGTTGGGCACCTCTATTGGGGTTGGGACCTTCATTGAGGTTGGGACCCTCATTGGGGTTGGGCACCTCTATTGGGGTTGGAACCTTCATTGAGGTTGGGATCCTCTCTGGGGTTGGGCACCTCTATTGGGGTTGGGACCCTCTCTGGAGTTGGGCACCTCTATTGGGGTTGGGACCTTCATTGAGGTTGGGACCTTCATTGAGGTTGGGACCCTCATTGGGCTTGGGCACCTCTATTGGGGTTGGGACCTTCATTGAGGTTGGGACCCTCATTGGGGTTGGGCACCTCTATTGGGATTGGGCACCTCTATTGGGATTGGGACCCTCTTTGGTGTTGGGCACCTCTATTGGGGTTGGGACCTTCATTCAGGTTGGGACCCTCATTGGTTTTGGACACCTCTATTGGGATTGGGACCCCCTCTGGGGTTGGGCACCTCTATTGGGGTTGGGACCCTCTCTGGGGTTGCTCCCACTGGGGATTTGGGGCTCACCAACAGGTGCCATTCAGAAACCCTCACCTCTCCCTCCCTCTCCTTTCCCTCCCCGCTGGAATTCGGTTTTCGGGATCGAAAATCCCGCCAGCTATTTTTAAAGCATCGCCTTCAGCCCTCCTCTCTCCCGGTGACGGATGGGGCTGAGCACAGCTCAGCTGTTCGCCCTCCACACCGATCCCACGGCAGAACCATTCCATGCCGGAACACAGAGGGACCCACGACTCAGCGCCGGGGTAGGGGCTGCGCTTCGGGTGGGCTCTCGTTGGAACCCAAAGGAACCTCCATCCCATTGCCAGGGGACGGGCAGAGCTTCGGGTGGGGGTCGCACCGCGGTCTCCTGCAGAGGTTTGGGGTTTGGCGGTGGGGAGGGGAATGCAATGGATGGGAATGTCTTTCCCACGGGAGGGAAGGAAAAGTGTCCCCTCCACGGAGCTGACACCGACCCCAAAGCAGACGACGGATCCCCACCACCCCCAGCAGCAGCTCCACCCCATAGCAACAGATCCCCCCCACGAGCACCGGGACGATGCTCAGCCCTGGGAGCCCGGCTGGCCCCAGTGGCTGTGGGGCACGATGTGGGGTGCGCTGTAGGGTGAGCGTGGGCTCTTTGGGGTGCCGACCCCCATAGGGCGTTCCCAGTGTCCAGGCACCGTTCCCATGGGAATTCCCACCTGCCCGGCCCCACGTCACCCATCGGCGCCCCCCACAGTGGGTGGGACGCCCCACAGGTGGCACAGAGCCACGCTGTGTGTGGGGTGTTGTCTTTGTCTGCTCTCTGATGTCCCTCAGTATGGGGTGGTGGGCACAGAAGTGGTGGGAAGAGAGGCTCCGTGCACTCCAAATGGACGGGCATCGGATCAGGATGTCAGACCCCCTCCTCTCCGTGGGATTCCCATCAGGATGTGAATCCGAGCTGGGGTTCATCCCTCCTTGGATGAAACCCCAAATCAGCCTTGGGGTGAGCGATCCCATGGGAGGAGCACTGTGGGATGGGTTTGGTCAGCACAAACTCAATGGCACCACAGCACAAAGGGATCGGATCCCACCCCCAGCCCCAAAGGCCCCACATGCAGCACGTGACCCCAGAGAACCCCAACACTGAGGACCCCAAATGGACCATCCAGTGCTGGGGGAGCCCCAAGAACCTGAGACCCGGCTCCAGAGAACCCTAAGAACTGGGGACCCCAAATGGAGTTCCCAGAGCTGGAGAAGCCTTAAGAACCAGAGACCCCAAATGGAGTATCTGGGCTTGGAGAACCCCAAGCATGGAGACCCCAAATGGAGCATCCGGTGTTTGAGGAGCCCCAAGAACAGTAGATCCCAAATGGAGTTCCCAGAGCTGGAGATGCCCTAATAAAACCAGAGACCCCAAATGAATCGCCCCAAGCACCAGGGAACCCAAATGGAGCACCGGTTGTTGGAGAAGCCTCAAGAATCAGAGACCCCACATGGAGCACCTGGCCCTGGACAACCCCAAGAACCAGAGGCCCCAAATGGACCATCCAGTGCTGGAGGAGCCCCAGGAGCCAGAGACCCCAAATGGAGCACCCAGTGCTGGAGGAGCCCCAAAAATGGGAGACCCCAAATGGAGAACCTGGCCCTGGTGAACCCCAAGCAACGGCGACTCCACGTGGCCCATCCAGAGCTGGAGAAACCCCAAGAACCAGAGACCCCAAATGGAGCACCCAGTGTAGGAGGAGCCCCAAGAACCAGAGACCCCAAATGGAGCACCCAGTGCTGAAGGAGCCCCAAGAACCAGAGACCCCAAATGGAGCACCCAGTGCTGGAGGAGCCCCAAGAATCGGAGACCCCAAATGGAGCACCCAGTGTAGGAGGAGCCCCAAGAAACAGAGACCCCAAATGGAGCACCCAGTGTAGGAGGACCCCCAAGAAACAGAGACCCCAAATGGAGCACCCAGTGCTGGAGGAGCCCCAAGAAACAGAGACCCCAAATGGAGCACCCAGTGCTGGAGGAGCCCCAAGAATCGGAGACCCCAAATGGAGCACCCAGTGTAGGAGGAGCCCCAAGAAACAGAGACCCCAAACGGATTGCCCAGCCCTGGAGATCCCCAAGCATGGGGGACCCCACATGGCCCACCCGGTGCTGCAGGACCCCCACGGGCACCGAGAGAGGAGCACCACCCCATAGGGCCGTGTGCCCCACAGGTGGGATTTCGGGGTCGCCCACCCAACCTGGCGGCCATCGGCCCCACTGACACCGGCGACCTTCGCTCTCCGCTCCCAACTGCGCCACGACGGGGGGAGCTCCGACCAAAACAAGCACAGGAGATCCTTGGGGGGGGGGGTTAAGGGGGGGAACACGGCCCCTTCCCATAGGGATTCCCTCCCCCATAGGGATACATGTCGGTGTAGAGTGAGGAAGGGATGAAGACCCCCCCCCAGCCGGAGCTCCCTCCTCTTCCTCGTGCCGCTCGCCCCGCACGCCCGCGTGCCCCCCCGGCTAAATTTAGGCAGATCTATTTCAACACCCGTCCCGCAGCGGGGGGAGGACGGAGCAAAGGTAGCAGGAGGAGGAGGAGGAGGGGGGGGGGGGCGGGGGGGGGTCCGCTCCCCACAGTCCCCCTGGGTTTGGCCGCCGGCCCCACAGAGCGCCACGGTCGTCATTTGGGGTGACGAGGACGAGGAGAGCGGGGGTGCCGACGGGGGCTGACGGGTGAGTGGGGCTGACGCGGGGGGCAGGGATTGGGGGGGGGGGGGGGGGCACCCCCAGGGGTACCCCAATGGTGGGAGCCCACCTGCCCTGCCTGCAGCCCATGGAGCGGCACTGAGGCCCCGCAGGGCTGGTAGTGCTGCCGCCCCCCTCCCGGCACTGCTGGGCTCAGCACAGCCCCACACTGCAGCCGTGGGTGGCCCTCAGCTGAGTGCTGCAATGGGATATGGCCCCACCGCCCCACTGCCCCACCGCCCCACCGCCCCACTGCCCCACCGCCCCACCGCCCCACCGCCCCACCGCCCCACTGCCCCACAGCCCCACCACCCCTCTGTCCCACTGCTGCCTGGAAAGGGGGGCCTCTGGATCCTGTATAAACCTGGGAAGGATATTGGGATCCCGTATAACCCCAGGAAGGATATTGGGATCCCATATAACCCCAGGAAGGACACTCAGATCCCATATAACCCCAGGAAGGACACTCAGATCCCATATAACCCCAGGAACGATGCAGAGATCCTATGTAACCCCAGGAGGGACACTCAAATCCCATATAACCCCAGGAACGATGCAGAGATCCTATGTAACCCCAGGAAGGACACTCAGATCCCATATAACCCCAGGAAGGACACAGAGAACCTATACAACCCCAGGAAGGACACTCAGATCCCATGTAACCCCAGGAAGGACACAGAGAACCTATATAACCCCAGGAAGGACACTCAGATCCCATATAACCCCAGGAAGGACACAGAGAACCTATATAACCCCAGGAAGGACACTCAGATCCCATATAACCCCAGGAAGGACACAGATACTATACAACCCCAGGAAGGACACTCAGATCCCATATAACCCCAGGAAGGACACAGAGATGCCATATAGCACCTGGAAGGATGTGGGGGTCCCATATAACCCCAGGATGGATGCTCCGATCCTGCAAAACCCTGGGAAGGATGCTCGGATTCCATATAACCCTGGGAGAGATGTGGGGATCCCATATAAACCTGAGGAAGATATTCCAATTCCATATAACCCCGGGAAGGACACTCAGCAGCCCCTGGGTGCAGGGATCCCATATAACCCTGGAGAGGATGCTCTGATCCCATATAACCCCGGGAAGGATGTGGGGACCCCATATAACCCTGGGAAGGATGCTCTGATTCCATATGACCCTGGGAAGGATGCTCTGATCCCATATAACCCTGGGAAGCCATATGACCCTGGAAAGGACGCTCTGATCCCATATAACCCTGGGAAGCCATATGACCCTGGAAAGGACGCTCTGATCCCATATAACCCTGGGAAGGACTCTGATCCCATATAACCTGGGATCCCATATGACCCTGGGAAGGACTCTGATCCCATATGACCCTGGAAAGGACGCTCTGATCCCATATGACCCTGGGAAGGACTCTCTGATCCCATATAACCCTGGGAAGGACTCTGATCCCATATAACCCTGGGATCCCATATGACCCTGGGAAGGATGCTCTGATCCCATATGACCCTGGGAAGGACTCTGATCCCATATAACCCTGGGATCCCATATGACCCCGGGAAGGACGCTCAGTGCTCCCACACACCCCCGGGCTGGGAGACCCCCCCTTCCCATTGGCTGCAGGTCAGAGCAGCACAAGGGCTGACCCTACAGAGCCGCGAACCCACAAAGCCCTGAATGGCTGTGGGGTCTGCTTTGCTTTGCTTTGCTTTGCTTTGCTTTGCTTTGCTTTGCTTTGCTTTGCTTTGCTTTGCTTTGCTTTGCTCTGCTCTGCTCTGCTTTGCTTTGCATTGCTTTGCTTTGCTTTGCTTTGCTTTGCTTTGCTCTGCTCTGCTTTGCTTTGCTTTGCTTTGCATTGCTCTGCTTTGCTCTGCTTTGCTTTGCTTTGCTTTGCTTTCAGTTCGGTGGCCAAAAAGGGCCAACTAGTCCCTGCAAACCGATACCCCCCAGGGACCCCCAAGGACCCCCAGGGACCCCCCCCAGCTGTCAGAGTTGGGGGGTCCCCATTGCTGCAGAGCTGTGGGGAGGGCGGCAGTGGGGCTGAGAGCAGCAGCTCTGTGCCTACAGCTCTGCACCCCCAGCTTTGTACCTGCAGCTCTGCACCCGCAGCTCTGTGCATGCAGCTCTGTGCATGCAGCTCTGCACTCACAGCTCTGCACCCACAGTTCTACACCTGCAGTTGTGCACCCGCAGCCCTGTGCATGCAGCTCTGTACAGCAGCTCTGTGCATGCAGCTCTGCACCCGCAGCTCTTTGCATGCAGCTCTGCACTCACAGCTCTGCACCCCCAGTTCTACACCCGCAGTTGTGCACCTGCAGCTCTGTGCATGCAGTCCTACACCTGCATCTCTGTGCATGCAGTTCTGTACTGCAGCTCTGTGCATGCAGATCTACACCTGCAGCTCCGTGCATGCAGCTCTGCACCCGCAGCTCTGTGCCCGCAGCTCTGCACATGCAGCTCTTTGCATGCAGCTCTGCACTCACAGCTCTGCACCCGCAGTTCTGCACCTGCAGTTCTGCACCCACAGCCCTGTGCATGCAGTCCTACACCTGCAGCTCTGTGCATGCAGTTCTGTACCGCAGCTCTGCGCATGCAGATCTACACCTGCAGCTCCATGCATGCAGCTCTGCACCTGCAGCTCTGTGCATGCAGCTCTGTGCATGCAGCTCTGCACTCACAGCTCTGCACCCCCAGTTCTACACCCGCAGTTGTGCACCTGCAGCTCTGTGCATGCTGTTCTGCACCCGCAACTCTGCACCCGCAGCTCTGTGCATGCAGTTCTACGCCTGCAGCTCTGCACCCGCAGCTCTGTGCATGCAGTTCCGTACCTGCAGCTCTGTGCACGCAGCTCCCAGCCTTGCAGACACCGCACCGCTCAGACCCCCTTCTTCCCCACTCCCAGGTTTGCAGCTGGATGAAGTCAGGCCGGGCCAGAGGGTGAGCAACCCCCGGCTCTGCATGGATTGCAATGGGGAAAGCCAGCTGCAGTAAGAGCCCGGCGCAGTTGGAGCACGGCCTCTTCCTCCAGGCTCTCCTCCTCCTCCTCCTGCTCTGCTGCAGGCATGGTAAGGAGCCACGTGGACCACGGCTGCACCCGCACCTACCAGAGGGGCACCCGCAGCACCAGGGAGGGGATGGGAGCGGAACGCCCCCAGCATCACCCCACTGCCCCTGTGTGGTTGGTGGGGGGGGGAGCGGGGGGGGACAGGGCACCCCCACAGCCCTGCAGATCCGTTATCTCCAAAGATAAGGCAGGAAGGGTAAGGCACAGATCAGACCCTACCTGACAAAGCTCAGGGTCCATCCGTCCCCTCGGGGTGAAGGATCTCACGCAGAGCTGCACTGCAGGGTCAGAGCGCTGCTCCCACAGCCCTGCTGCTCCCAGGCAGCTCTGGGGCTCCACAACACCCCCAGACTGCCCTCTGTGTTGGGGCGCAGCCAGCAGTGCTGGGCACATAGAAAGCTGTGATGGAACCCGGCCTCTGGGTTTGCTTATGTGGGGAGAAACGGCTCCTTTGCAACGTTCAGTGTGGGCTGAGCAATGGGAGGTGCTCTACTGGCTGCCCCATCTCATCTCCCATCCCATCTCATTTCCCATCCCATCTCATTTCCCATCCCATCCCATCTCATCCCATCTCACCTCCCATCCCATCTCATCTCCCATCCCATCTCATTTCCCATCCCATCCCATCTCATCCCATCTCCCATCCCATCTCATTTCCCATCCCATCCCATCTCATCCCATCTCATCTCCCATCCCATCCCACTTTCCATCCTATCCCATTTCCTATCCCACCCCACAACCCCTCCTTCCCATCCCATCTCATCCCACCACCATCCCACCTCATCTCCCCCCCCACCTCCTATCCCATCCCATCCCATAACCCCTTCTTCTCATCCCATTGTGTCCCGTCCCATCCCATCCCATCCCATCCCACCACCATCCCATCCCATCCCATCACCATCCCATCTCCTATCCCATCCCATAACCCCTCCTTCCAATCCCATCCCATCCCATCCCACCCCATCCCATCTCCTATCCCATCCCATCCCATCACTATCCCATCTCCTATCTCATCCTATAACCCCTCCTTCCCATGCCATGCCATGCCATCACATCCCATCCCATCCCACCACCATCCCACCACCATCCCATCACCATCCCATCTCTTATCCCATCCCATAACCCCTCCTTCCAATCCCATCCCATCCCACCCCACCCCACCCCAACCCATCCCACCCCACACCATCCCATGCCAACTCCATCCCGTCTCCTATCCCATCACATCCCATCTCCTATCACATCCCATCCCACCCCATCCCATCCCATCCCATCCCATCCCATCCCATCCCATCAATATCCCATCCCATCTCTTATCCCATCCCATAACCCCTCTTTCCAATCCCATCCCATCCCATCCCATCCCATCCCATCCCACCCCACCCCACCCCACCCCACCCCATCCCATCCCACCTCCCATCCCGTCTCCTATCCCACCCCACCCCATCCCACAACCCCTCCTTCCCACCCCCCCCACTCCCCCCCATCACCCCCCACCCCCTCCCAGTGTCTTCCCAGTGCAAGATCCTGCGCTGCAACTCCGACTTCGTGGCAGCCACGCTCAACCTGCGCGGTGCCGCCCGCGCCTCCGCCTACTGCACAGCGCTGCGCTCCTACTCGCACTGCACGCGGCGCACGGCGCGCACCTGCCGCGGCGACCTGGCCTTCCACTCGGCCGTGCACGGCATCGAGGACCTGATGATCCAACACAACTGCTCCAAGGACGGCCCCACCTCACCCCCCCGGCCGCGGCCGCCGGCTCCGGATCACCAAAGCTTCCCAGCTTCGGAGATGTGCGACTACGAGAAGACGTTCCGCTCCAAACATGGCCGCCCTCCGCGCTACCGGCACTGCGCCGCCTTCGGGGACCCCCACGTGCGGACGTTCCACGATGACTTCCACACGTGTCGGGTGGAGGGAGCCTGGCCTCTGCTGGACAACGAGTACCTCTTTGTGCAAGCCACCAGCGCGCCCGTGGCCGAGGGCTCCAACGCCACCGTCACCAGCAAGGTGTGCGCCTGTGGGGGGCAGGAGGGGTCCGGGACCCCATCGGTGCCGGGGATCCATCATCTGTCAGGGGTCCCGTGGAGGGGACGGGGAAACCATAGTGGATCTGGGGGCAGCAGGGGGGGTCGGGGACCCTATTGGTGCCAGGGACCCATCATCTGTCAGGGGTCCCGTGGAGGGGACAGGGAAAGCATAGTGGACCCAGGGGGCAGCAGGAGGGGTCCGGGACCCCATCGGTGCCAGGGACCCACAGCGTGTCAGGGGTCCCACGGAGGGGACGGGGAAACCATAGTGGATCTGGGGGCAGCAGGAGGGGTCGGGGACCCCATCGGTGCTGGGGACCCATCATCTGTCAGGGGTCCCACGGAGGGGACGGGGAAACCATAGTGGATCCAGGAGCAGCAGGGGGGGTCAGGGAAGCCATCGGTGCCAGGGACCCATCATCTGTCAGGTGTCCCGTGGAGGGGATGGGGAAACCATAGTGGATCTGGGGGGCAGCAGGAGGGGTCGGGGACCCTATCGGTGCCGGGGACCCACAGTGCGTCAGGGGTCCCGTGGAGGGGACGGGGAAACCATAGTGGATCTGGGGGCAGCAGGAGGGGTCGGGGACCCTATCGGTGCCAGGGACCCATCATCTGTCAGGGGTCCCGTGGAGGGGATGGGGAAACCATAGTGGATCTGGGGGCAGCAGGAGGGGTCCGGGACCCCATCGGTGCCAGGGACCCACAGCGTGTCAGGGGTCCCACAGAGGGGACGGGGAAACCATAGTGGATCTGGGGGCAGCAGGAGGGGTCAGGGACCCTATCGGTGCCGGGGACCCATCATCTGTCAGGGGTCCCGTGGAGGGGATGGGGAAACCATAGTGGACCCGGGGGCAGCAGGGGGGGTCGGGGAACCCATCGGTGCCAGGGACCCATCATCTGTCAGGGGTCCCACAGAGGGGACAGGGAAACCATAGTGGATCTGGGGGCAGCAGGAGGGGTCGGGGACCCTATTGGTGCCAGGGACCCATCATCTGTCAGGGGTCCCGTGGAGGGGATGGGGAAACCATAGTGGATCTGGGGGCAGCAGGAGGGGTCGGGGACCCTATTGGTGCCAGGGACCCATCATCTGTCAGGGGTCCCGTGGAGGGGATGGGGAAACCATAGTGGATCTGGGGGCAGCAGGAGGGGTCGGGGACCCTATAGGTGCCAGGGACCCATCATCTGTCAGGGGTCCCGTGGAGGGGACGGGGAAACCATAGTGGATCTGGGGGCAGCAGGAGGGGTCGGGGACCCTATCGGTGCCAGGGACCCATCATCTGTCAGGGGTCCCATGGAGGGGACGGGGAAACCATAGTGGATCTGGGGGCAGCAGGGGGGGTCGGGGAATCCATTGGTGCCAGGGACCCATCATCTGTCAGGGGTCCCACGGAGGGGATGGGGAAACCATAGTGGATCTGGGGGCAGCAGGGGGGGTCGGGGACCCTATCGGTGCTGGGGACCCATCATCTCTCAGGGGTCCCATGGAGGGGATGGGGAAACCATAGTGGATCCGGGGGCAGCAGGGGGGGTCGGGGAAGCCATCGGTGCCAGGGACCCATCATCTGTCAGGGGTCCCATGGAGGGGATGGGGAAACCATAGTGGATCTGGGGGCAGCAGGGGGGGTCAGGGAACCCATCAGTGCCAGGGACCCACTGCGTGTCAGGGGTCCCACGGAGGGGATGGGGAAACCATAGTGGATCCGGGGGCAGCAGGGGGGGTCGGGGAACCCATCAGTGCCAGGGACCCACAGTGTGTCAGGGGTCCCGTGGACCCACAGTGCGTCAGGGGTCCCGTGGACCCACAGTGCATCAGGGGTCCCATGGACCCATGGTGTGTCGTGGAATCATAGAGTAGAATCATAGAATGGCTCAGGTTGGAAAGGACCCCCAGGACCATCGAGTCCGAGCGCAGCATAACCGCAGTACCCCAACTCTAACAACCCTCTGCTCAGTCGTATCTCTGAGCACCACAGTCGTCACGGTCAGGGGTCCCCTGGAGGGGCCATAATGTATTGGGGGGCAGCAGGAGGGGCCAGGGATCCTACAGAGGGCCAGGGACCCCAAAATGTGTCAGGGGTCCCCTGGAGGGGCCAGGGAACCCATAATGTATTGGGGGACAGCAGGAGGGGCCAGGGATCCTACAGAGGGCCAGGGACCCCAAAACATGTCAGGGGTCCCCTGGAGGGGCAGGGAACCCATAATGTATTGGGGGACAGCAGGAGGGGCCAGGGATCCTACAGAGGGCCAGGGACCCCAAAATGTGTCAGGGGTCACCTGGAGGGGCAGGGAACCCATAATGTATTGGGGGACAGCAGGAGGGGCCAGGGATCCTACAGAGGGACAGGGACCCCAGAATGTGCCGGGGTCCCCAGAGATGCCAGAGATGCCATTATAAGTCACAGGGTCACCTGGAGGGGCCAGGGACCCCCATAGGGTGACAGGGACCCCACAGTGTGTCAGGGGTCACCTGGAGGGGTCAGGGATCTCATAGGTGTTTGGGACCCCATAGAGTGCTTGGAACCCCATAATGTGCCAGGAAGTCCCCAGGAGGAGCCAGGAATCCTACAGAGTGCCAGGGACCCCAAAATGTGTCAGGGGTCCCCAGAGGTGTCAGGGATCCCATAGGGTTCCTGGGACCCCACAGTGTGCCTGGAGTCCCCCAGAGGGTTGCAGGGACCCCACAGTGTATCGGGGGTCACCAGATGGGGTCAGGGATCCCATAGGTGCATCGGACCCCATAGAGTGTCAGGGACCCCATAATGAGTCAGGGGAGTCACTGGGAGTGGCCAGGAATCCCATAGAGTGCCATAGACCCCATAATGAATAAGAGGTCCCCAGGAGTTTCAGGTATCCCATAATGAGACAGGGGTCACCAGGAGGGGTCAGAAACCCTATAGGGTGCCAGGGACCCCATAATGTAGCATGGGCCCTTCTGGGGTTCCAGAGATCCCCATAATGTATCAGAGATTCTTAGGGGGTCCTTGGTACCCTATGGGGTTTCTGGCAGCTCCTGGGGACCCCGACACCTTTTGGGTGTCTCTGTCCCCTCCTTGGGGTCCTTGGCACCCAATGGGGTCCTTGGTTTCCCATCAGTATCTGATGTGTCGTGAGGGTCTCTGGGGGGGGGGGGTCACAGTGCTTTATGGGGTCCCTGATGGGGGGGTGGGGAGGGGAATGGCTTTGAACCAAAAGAGGGGAGTGTGGGTGAGATGGGGTGGGGTGGGGTGGGGCGGGGCGGGGAGGGGAGGGGAGAGGAGGGGAGGGGAGGGGAGGGAAGGGAAGGGAAGGGAGGGGATCCTCCACACGGAACTGTGGGTGCCCCATCCCTGGAGGTTGGGGGTCACGCAGCCTACAGGGGGGCGATGTGGGGCTGGGGGGGCCTCGCTGTGCCCGGGGGTGGGCGGGTTGGGAAGAATTTCTTCTCCATAAGAGTGAGTGGGAGCAGCAACGGCCGTGCGCGGGGAGGGGGGGGGGATGCGGGGACGCAGAGCCGAGCGACGCAGGGTGGGGGGAGACCCGGGGGGGGGTCGCGGGTGCTGAGAGCCGCCGTGCCCCCGCAGCTCACCATCATCTTCAAGCACATGAAGGAGTGCACGGAGCAGAAGGTGTACCGCGCCGAGCTGGACAACGTGCCCGCAGCCTTCGAGGACGGCTCCGTGACGGGGGGCGATCGGCCCGGGGGGGGCGCGCTGCACATCCGCGAGCGCAGCCCGGGGCGCCACGTGGAGATCCGCGCTCCGTACATCGGCACCACCATCGCGGTGCGCCAGGCTGCCCGGCAGCTCTCCTTCTCCATCCGCGCTGCCGAGGAGGTGACCCGCGCCTTCACGGCGGAGCAGGACCTGCAGCTGTGCGTGGCCGGCTGTCCCCGAGGCCAACGCATCTCCCGCAGCGTGCGCAGCCGGGCGGCGGCTCAGGCGGCGCGGGCGCTCTGCAAAGCCACCCTGCCGGTGGAGGACGTCTATTTCCAGTCGTGCGTATTCGACGTGGCCACATCCGGAGACGCCAACTTCACCATGGCGGCTCGCGGGGCGCTGGAGGACGCCAGGGATTTCCTGCCCGACGTGGAGAAGCTGCACATCTTCCAGGCCGGGCAGGGCTGCCCGCGCGCTCCTCCGTCCTTCCCCGTCCTCCTCCTCCTCCTCCTCTGCGGTCTCTGCGCTCTCTGGTTACAGCTGTGACCCCCGGCGGTTCCTGTGGCCCTTTTGTCGGCACTTGTCGGCTTTTCGTGACCCTCGTTGGCACTGGTGGATGTTATGGGTGCTGGAGACCCTTTGGTTGGCATCGGTGACCCTTTGGTTGGCATCGGTGACCCTTTGGTTGGCATCGGTGACCCTTTAATTGGCATTGGTGACCCTTTGGTTGGCATCGGTGACCCTTCAGTTGGCATTGGTGACCCTTTGGTTGGCATCGGTGACCCTTTGGTTGGCACTTGTGACCCTCTGGTCAGTCCTCTTTGTGACCCTCATTGGCACTTGTGACCGTTGTTGGCACTGGAGACCCTTTGGCTGCCATTGGTGACCCTTTGGCTGCCATTGGTGACCCTCATTGGCACTGGTGACCACTGTTAGCACTGGAGACCCTTTGGTTGGCATTGGTGAGCTTTTGTTGCCACTTGTGACCTTTTTGTGACCCTCATTGGCACTGGTGACCCTTTGGTTGGCATCGGTGACCCTTTTGTCAGACCTTTTCGTGGCCCAGATTGGCACCTGTGACCATCATCAGCACACCCTTTCATCAACACCTGTGACCCTCACTGACACTGGAGACCCTCTGGTTGGCGTTGGTGACCCTTTGGTCAGTCCTCTTCGTGACCCTCATTGGCACTTGTGACCGTTGTTGGCACTGGAGACCCTTTGGCTGCCATTGGTGACCCTTTGGTTGGCATCGGTGACCCTTTAGTTGGCATCGGTGACCCTTTGGTTGGCATTGGTGACCCTTTGGCTGCCATCGGTGACCCTTTGGTTGGCATCGGTGACCCTTTAGTTGGCATCGGTGACCCTTTGGTTGGCATCGGTGACCCTTTGGTTGGCATTGGTGACCCTTTGGTTGGCATTGGTGACCCTTTTGTCAGACCTTTTTGTGACCCAGATTAACACTGGTGACCATTGTTGGCACACATCACCCTTTGGTTGGCACTGGTGAGCTTTTTTGTGACCCTCATTGGCACTGGTGACTCTTAGGGGCACTGGAGACCCCCTGGTTGGCAGTGGTGACCCTTTGGTTGGCATTGGTGACCCTTTTGGCAGACCTTTTTGTGTCCCACATTGGCACTGGTGACCGTTGTTGGCACTGGAGACCCTTTGGTTGGCACTGGTGACCCTCATTGGCACTGGTGACCATTGTCGGCACTGGAGACCCTTTGGTTGGCATTGGTGACCCTCATTGGCACTTGTGACTTTTTTGTGACCCTCATTGGCACTGGTGACCCTTTGGTTGCCACTTGTGACCTTTTTGTGACCCTCATTGGCACTGATGACCCCCTGGTTGGCATTGGTGACCCTTTGGTTGCCACTTGTGACCTTTTTGTGACCCTCATTGGCACTGGAGACCGCCTGGTTGGCATTGATGACCCTCATTGGCATTGGTGACCCTTTGGCAGACCTTTTTGTGTCCCACATTGGCACTGGTGACCGTTGTTGGCACTGGAGACCCTTTGGTTGGCACTGGTGACCCTCATTGGCACTGATGACCTTTTTGTGACCCTCATTGGCACTGGTGACCCTTTGGTTGGCATTGGTGACCCTCATTGGCACTGGTGACCACTGTTAGCACTGGAGACCCTTTGGTTGGCATTGGTGACCCTTTGATTGCCACTTGTGACCTTTCTGTGACCCTCATTGGCACTGGTGACCCTTTGGTTGGCATTGGTGACCTTTCTGTGACCCTCATTGGCACTGGAGACCCTTTGGTTGGCATTGGTGACCCTTTGGTTGCCACTTGTGACCATCTTCGGCGCACGTCACCCTTTTGTTGGCACCGGTGACCCTTTTGTCACCACTGGTGACCTTTTTGTGACCCTCAGTGGCACAGTGGGATGCAGCACTTCCAAAGAGCAGCGGGAGGTCGGTGCTGAGTGAGTCAGAATGGTGCTGAGTCAGAATGGTGTGGGGTCAGATTGGTGTGGGGTCAGACTGGTGTGGGGTCAGACTGGTGTGGGGTCAGATTGGTGTGGGGTCAGACTGGTGTGGGGTCAGACTGGTGTGGGGTCAGATTGGTGCTGAGTCAGAATGGTGCTGAGTCAGAATGGTGTGGGGTCAGATTGGTGTGGGGTCAGATTGGTGCAGAGTCAGAATGGTGTGGGGTCAGATTGGTGTGGGGTCAGATTGGTGCTGAGTCAGATTGGTGTGGGGTCAGAATGGTGTGGGGTCAGATTGGTGTGGGGTCAGATTGGTGTGGGGTCAGAAAGGTGTGGGGTCAGATTGGTGTGGGGTCAGAATGGTGTGGGGTCAGATTGGTGTGGGGTCAGATTGGTGCTGAGTCAGAATGGTGTGGGGTCAGAATGGTGTGGGGTCAGATTGGTGCTGAGTCAGAATGGTGTGGGGTCAGATTGGTGTGGGGTCAGATTGGTGCTGAGTCAGATTGGTGTGGGGTCAGAATGGTGTGGGGTCAGATTGGTGCTGAGTCAGATTGGTGTGGGGTCAGATTGGTGTGGGGTCAGATTGGTGTGGGGTCAGATTGGTGTGGGGTCAGAAAGGTGTGGGGTCAGATTGGTGTGGGGTCAGAATGGTGTGGGGTCAGATTGGTGCTGAGTCAGAATGGTGTGGGGTCAGATTGGTGTGGGGTCAGAATGGTGTGGGGTCAGAATGGTGTGGGGTCAGATTGGTGTGGGGTCAGAATGGTGTGGGGTCAGATTGGTGTGGGGTCAGAATGGTGTGGGGTCAGATTGGTGCTGAGTCAGAATGGTGCTGAGTCAGAATGGTGTGGGGTCAGATTGGTGTGGGGTCAGATTGGTGTGGGGTCAGATTGGTGCTGAGTCAGAATGGTGTGGGGTCAGAATGGTGTGGGGTCAGATTGGTGTGGGGTCAGATTGGTGTGGGGTCAGACCCACACTGTGCGCAATGACGGACACCCCCAATGGAGTGCACACAGCAGGAGGGGAGCGGGGCGGCTCTGACATGTTAAGGGGATCCCTGGCACCCCAATAGGGTCCCCACCATCTGATGGGGGGGTCTCCATCACCCTACAGGGTTTCTAGCACTTCCTGGGGCCCCCTGATACATGATGGGGTCCCTGGCACCCTATGGGGTTGCTGGTACTTCCTGGGGACCCCGGACACATTGTGGGATCTCGGTGCCCTAAGAGATTCGTGGTACCCCATTAAAGTCTCTGATATGTTGTGGGGATCCCTGGCACCCCAACAGGGTCCCCACCATCTGATGGGAGTCTCTGGCACTCTATGGGGTCTCTGACACCTCCTGGTGACCCTTGACTCATTATGGGGGTGAAGAGGATTCCTGGCATCCCATAAGAGTCCCTGACCTATGATGGGGGTCTCTGGCATGTTATGGGGATCTCTGGCACCCTAATAGGGCCCCTGCCGTGTGATGGGGTTCATGGTATCCTATGGGGTTTCTGGCACTTCCTGTGGACCGCCTGACTCCTTATGGGTTCTCATTACCCTACAAGATTCCTGGTGCCCCACTGAAGTCTCTGACATGTCATGGGGATCTCTGGCACCTCAATAGGGCCCTAACCATGTGATGGGGTTTGTGGCACCCTATGGGGTTTTTGATACCTCTTGGGGACCCCTGCCATATTCTGGGGTCCCTGCCACATTATGGAGTCCCTGGCACTCTATGGGGTCCCTGGCACCCTATGGGGTTTTTGGAACTTCCTGGGGACCCTTGCCACATTCTGGGGTCCCTGGTACCCTATGGGGTCCCTGGCACCCTATGGGGTTCCCCCACACACTGGGGTGTCCTTGGCATCCCATTGAGGGCTCTTCTTCCCGCTGGCTCTTCTGCTATGGGCACAGGGTGCAGAACGACCCATTTCTTCCCCATATCGGCGTTCCCCCCCCCCCCCCCCCGCCCCAAACCCCCCCCCGGTGCTGAGTGTGGGGTTTCTCTGCTCCTCATCCGCTGCTCCCGTCGCTCAGCCCGGAGCTCTGTGACATTAAAGGGCGCTATTTATGAAGTCCTCATTTCCTGACACCCGATAACGTCTCCCCTTCCACCACCCACTGCTGCTGGGACTCCACAGCTCGCCGTGCTCCACGTACCCCCCTGCGCTGAGAGGGGGGGGGGGGGGGTCTGCCCTGCAGTGTCACAGCCCCCAGGGCTGAATGGCCCCGTGGTGGTGGCACTGCCCGTGGCCCCATAGCTGCACCGAGCAGTGGGACTGACCGTGGGGGGCAGCACCGGCACGCAGCAATGCCACACAGTGCGGGATCATGGAGTGGCAGAAGGGTTGGGGTTGGAAGGGATTCTATGGATCGGAGAACCATGGGATCGTGGTGTGGTTGGTTGGAGGGGTCCCTATAGATCATAAAACCATGAGATCATGGCGTGGTTGGATTGGGAGGAACCCTATAGACTGCAGAGCCATGGGGTCATGGCATGGTTGGATTGATAGGAACCCTATAGACTGCAGAGCCATGGGATCATGGCATGGTTGGATTGGGAGGAACCCTATAGACTGCAGAGCCATGGGATCATGGCATGGTTGGATTGATAGGAACCCTATAGATCGCAGAACAATGGGATCATGGCATGGTTGGATTGATAGGAACCCTATAGATCACAGAACAATGGGATCATGGCACAGCTGGGTTGAAAGGGATCCTATGGATCACAGAACCGTGGGATCACTGCATGGTTGTGCTGTGAGAGACCCTCTGGATCACAGAACAATGGGATCGTGGCACGGTTGGTTGAAAGGGATCCCTATAGATCATAAAACCATGAGATCATGGCATGGTTGGACTGGGAGGAACCCTATAGACTGCAGAGCCATGGGATCGTGGCATGGTTGGATTGATAGGAACCCTATAGATCACAGAACAATGGGATCATGGCATGGTTGGGTTTAGAGGGACCCTATGGATCACAGAACCATGGGATCATGGGGTGGTTGGGTTGGGAGGGACCCTATGGATCACAGAACCATGGGATGGGATCATGGCATGGTTGGATTGAATGAACCCTATAGATCATAAAACCATGGGATCATGGCATGGTTGGATTGGGAAGAACCCTATAGATTGTGGAACCATGGGATCATGGCATGGTTGTGCTGAGAGAGACCCTATGGATCACTGAACCATGGGATCATGGCATGGTTGGATTGGGAGGAACCCTATAGATCATAAAACCATGGGATCATGGCATGGTTGGGTTGGGAGGAACCCTACAGAGCACAGAACAATGCCAGGACATGGGGGGCAACAGGAAAGCTGGGAAGGACTTCTTATAAGGGTGTGCAGTGATCGGATGAGGGGAAGCGGCTTTGAGCTGGAATAGGGGGGGGTCTGGAGTGGATATTGGGAAGGAATTCTTCACTGTGAGGGTGGGGGGACGCTGGGATGGGGCACCGGGGGGGCTGAGGGTGCCCCCTCCCTGGGTGTGATGGGGCTCTGAGCAGCCCGGTGTGCTGGGAGCCCGCCCTGCTGGCAGCGGGGGATGCAGCGAGGTGACCAATGGGCCAATATCCAACCCAAACCACGCTGTGATTCAGTGGTTCTGTGATCTATGGGATCCGTTCGAACTCAACCATCCCATGATCCCATGGTTCTGTGATCCATAGAATCCCTCCCAACCCAACCATCCCATGATCCCATGGTTCTGTGATCCATAGAATCCCTCCCAACCCAACCATGCCACGATCCCATGGTTCTGTGATCTGTAGGGTCCCTCTCAACCCAACCACGCCATGATCCCATGGTTCTGTGATCTGTAGGGTCCCTCTCAACCCAACCACGCCATGATCCCATGGTTCTGTGATTCATAGCGTCCCTCCCAACCCAGCCATGCCATGATCCCATGGTTCTGTGATCCATAGGGTCCCTCCCAACCCAATCATCCCATGATCCCATGGTTCCGCAATCTATAGGGTCCCTCCCAACCCAACCATGCCATGATCCCATGGTTCTGTGATCCATAGGGTCCCTCTCAACCCAACCATGCCATGATCCCATGGTTCTATGATCTATAGGGTCTCCTCTGTGATCCATAGGGTCCCTCCTAACCCAACCATGCTGTGATCCCATGGTTCTGTGATCCATAGAATCCCTCCCAACCCAACCACCCCATGATCCCATGGTTCTGTGATCCATAGGGTCCCTCTAAACCCAACCATGCCATGATCCCATGGTTCTATGATCCGTAGGGTCCTTCCCAACCCAACCATGCCATGATCCCATTGTTCTGTGATCCATAGGGTCCCTCCCAACCCGACCACCCCATGATCCCATGGTTCTGTGATCCATAGCGTCCCTCCCAACCCAACCATGCCATGATCCCATGGTTCTGTGATCCATAGCGTCCCTCCCAACCCAACCATGCCATGATCCCATGGTTCTGTGATCCATAGAATCCCTCCCAACTCAACCACCCCATGATCCCATGGTTCTGTGATCCATAGCGTCCCTCCCAATGAACCATGCCATGATCCCATGGTTCTTTGGTGTACAGAATACCTTCAAACCCAACTGTGCCGTGATCCCATGTTTCTATGACCTGTAGCGTCCTTCAAACCCAACCGTGCAGTGATCCCACTGTTCCGTGACCTATGGGCTCTCTCCCATTGGTCCATAGGATCCCTCCAACCCGACTGCTCCGAGCAGCTCAGCAGCCTCAACGCTTCGGCTCAGGTTGGGCCAGGAGGGTCCCCAATGTCACAGCCCGGGCCATGAGATCCCAACTTCAGTTCAGGGAACGCACTGTTCGGGGCCGCTCTGTGCCCCTCTCAGCGGTGGCAGTGAAGCTGTGCCGGGCTGTGCTGAGCGCTGCCAGCAGAGCAGAGACCTCCCCCCCCCCCCCCCCCCACCTTATCACACTCAGACACACAGCAGCGCACTGCGGGCGCTCGGCCAAAGCCCCATTGATATCAACGAGAGCGTTTCCATTGACGTCAGCATTGCTGGGACGGAGCCCTCTGCTTCCCAACGTGCGTCGGCAGCCAGAAGAGCACCCGGCACAGTGATGGAGTCGCCGCGTGCTGTGCTGCTCCGGGGGGCCCACGTGGAGCAATGGAACCCCGGCGCTGCCACCGCCCGGCGTTGCGACTGAGTGCCACCAACAGCAGCACCGCGGCGCAGCGGGTGGTGCTGCAGTGCTGCGTGCGGCGCAGGGATACGGCAGCGCCGGGGGGTTCCGTGGGCAGCAGCAGTGCTGAGGATGCCGTGTGCCATACAGTGCCACAGAGCTGCTGTGTGCCATAGAGAGCCATGGAGCTGCTGTGTGCCATACAGTGCCACGGAGCTGCTGTGTGCCATACAGTGCCACAGAGCTGCTGTGTGCCATGGAGTGCCATAGTGCTTGTGTGTGTCATAGAGTGCCATGGAGCTGCCGTGTGCCATACAGTGCCATGAAGTTGCCATGTGCCATACAGTGCCACAGAGCTGCCGTGTGCCATACAGTGCCATGGAGCTGCTGTGTGCCATACAGTGCCACGGAGCTGCCGTGTGCCATACAGTGCCATAGTGCTGCTGTGTGCCATAGAGTGCCATGGAGCTGCTGTGTGCCATAGAGTGCCATAGTGTTGCCATGTGCCGTATAGTGCCATGGAGCTGCCGTGTGCCATGGAGAGCCATGGAGCTGCTGTGTGCCACAGAGTGCCATAGTGTTGCCATGTGCCGTACAGTGCCATGGAGCTGCTGTGTGCCATGGAGTGCCACAGAGCTGCCGTGTGCCATACAGTGCTGTGGAGTTGCTGTGTGCCATAGAGAGCCATGGAGCTGCTGTGTGCCATACAGTGCCACAGAGCTGCTGTGTGCCACAGAGCTGCTGTGTGCCATAGAGTGCCATAGTGCTACCGTGTGCCATACAGTGCCGTGGAGTTGCCGTGTGCCATAGAGAGCCATGGAGCTGCTGTGTGCCACAGAGTGTGACATAGTGTGTGCCACAGAGCTGCCGTGTGCCATACAGTGCCATAGTGCTGCTGTGTGCCATACAGTGCCATGGAGCTGCCGTGTGCCACAGAGCTGCTGTGTGCCATAGAGTGCCATGGAGCTGCCGTGTGCCATAGAGTGCCATGGAGCTGCTGTGTGCCATGGAGTGCCATAGTGCTGCTTGTGCCATACAGTGCCACAGAGCTGCTGTGTGCCATGGAGTGCCATGGAGCTGCCGTGTGCCATAGAGAGCCATGGAGCTGCTGTGTGCCATACAGTGCCATGGAGCTGCCGTGTGCCATACAGTGCCACGGAGCTGCTGTGTGCCATACAGTGCCATGGAGCTGCTGTGTGCCATACAGTGCCATGGAGCTGCCGTGTGCCATACAGTGCCACGGAGCTGCTGTGTGCCATACAGTGCCACAGAGCTGCTGTGTGCCATACAGTGCCATGGAGCTGCCGTGTGCCATGGAGAGCCATGGAGCTGCTGTGTGCCACAGAGTGCCATAGTGTTGCCATATGCCATACAGTGCCATGGAGCTGCTGCGTGTCATGGAGTGCCATAGTGCTGCTGTGTGCCATGGAGTGCCACAGAGCTGCCGTGTGCCATAGAGAGCCATGGAGCTGCTGTGTGCCATAGAGTGCCATGGAGCTGCTGTGTGCCATGGAGTGCCATGGAGCTGCCGTGTGCCATACAGTGCCACAGAGCTGCCGTGTGCCATACAGTGCCATGGAGCTGCTATGTGCCATAGAGTGCCATGGAGCTGCTGTGTGCCACAGAGTGTGCCATAGTGTGTGCCACAGAGCTGCCATGTGCCATGGAGTGCCACAGAGCTGCCGTGTGCCATACAGTGCCATAGTGCTGCCGTGTGCCATACAGTGCCACAGAGCTGCTGTGTGCCATAGAGTGCCATGGAGCTGCTGTGTGCCATACAGTGCCACAGAGCTGCTGTGTGCCATGGAGTGCCATGGAGCTGCCATGTGTCATACAGTGCCATAGTGTTGCCATGTGCCGCATAGTGCCATGGAGCTGCCGTGTGCCATACAGTGCCACAGAGCTGCTGTGTGCCATGGAGTGCCATAGTGCTGCTTGTGCCATACAGTGCCATGGAGCTGCCATGTGTCATACAGTGCCATAGTGTTGCCATGTGCCGTATAGTGCCATGGAGCTGCTGTGTGCCATGGAGTGCCGTGGAGCTGCCATGTGCCATACAGTGCCATAGTGCTGCCGTGTGCCATAGAGTGCCACAGAGCTGCCGTGTGCCATACAGAGCCATGGAGCTGCTGTGTGCCACAGAGCTGCTGTGTGCCATACAGTGCCATGGAGCTGCCGTGTGCCATGGAGTGCCATGGAGCTGCTGTGTGCCACAGAGTGTGCCACAGTGTGTGCCACAGAGTGCCATAGAGCTGCCCGGTGCCATAGAGCTGCCGTGTGCCGCAGAGCTGCTGTGTGCCATAGAGGTGCCGTGTGCCATAGAGCTGCCATGTGCCATAGAGTGCCATAGAGCTGCCATGTGCCATGTGCTGTGTGCCATAGAGCTGCCGTGTGCCACAGAGCTGCTGTGTGCCACAGAGCTGCCCGGTGCCATAGAGCTGCCATGTGCCATGTGCTGTGTGCCATAGAGCTGCCATGTGCCATAGTGCTGCCATGTGCCATAGAGCTGCCCGGTGCCATAGAGCTGCCGTGTGCCATACAGTGCCATAGAGCTGCCCGGTGCCATAGAGCTGCCGTGTGCCGCAGAGCTGCTGTGTTCCCTATCTCTGCCCGTTCCCACAGAGCCGCCCGATTCCCAGCCGCGAACAGCAGCGCTGCGCCCGCCGTGCAGAGCGGAGCTCCTCCCGAACGGCCGCACTTCGGGCTCGGATCGCCGCACGGGGACCCACCCGGGGCGGGCGAGAATCGGCGTTGGGGCCACGGAACGCGCAGTGCCGGCGGATAACGCCGCGCTCCGGACGGCCCACGGCCCGGAGGTCCCCGCGGGGCGGCGCCGTCGGAGCTCCGCGCGCCGCTGCAGCCGCTGTGGGTGCGCTCCGAGCGGCGCCCGTTGGCGCACCGACGCGTCCGGCGGGGTCCGCATCCATCGCCGAGCGCGGCGGTGGCACCGCGTGGGGGCGGGGATTCCACGCGCGCCGCTCCGCGCCCCGCACGAAACCGCAGTCGGAGCCGCGCCGAACCCAATGCCGTTCCCGCAAACGCCTCCAGAGGGCCGTCCGAGTCCGGCCGTGCGCGCAGCGACCCACAGAGCGGGCAGTGCTGCGCTGCAAAACGGCACCGCGGGCACTGCGGGCACTGCGGGCACTGCTGCTGCTATGGCAGTACGGCACAGCGGGCACTGCGGGCACTGCAAATGGCACTGTGGGCACTGCTGCTGCTATGGCACTGCTGGCACTGCGGGCACCACTGCAACTATGGCACTGTGGCACTGCTGGCACTGCGAGGTGGCACAGCAGGCACTGCTGCTGCTGTTATGGCACTGCTGGCACTGTGGCACTGCTGGCACTGCAGGGTGGCACTGCAGGCACTGCTGGCACTGCTGGCATTGCTGCAACTATGGCACTGTGGCACTGCTGGCACTGCAGGGTGGCACTGTGGGCACTGCTGCTGCTATGGCACAACAGGAACTGCAAATGGCACTGCGGGCACTGCTGCTGCTATGGCACTATAGCACTGCGGGCACCACTGCAACTATGGCACTATGGCACTGCTGGCACTGCGAGGTGGCACAGCAGGCACTGCTGCTGCTGTTATGGCACTGCTGGCACTGTGGCACTGCGGGCACTGCGGGGTGGCACTGCGGGCACTGCTGCTGCTATGGCAGTACGGCACAGCGGGCACTGCAAATGGCACTGCGGGCACTGCGGGCACTGCTGCTGCTATGGCACTGCTGGTACTGCAAAATGGCACTGCTGGCACTGCGGGCACCGCTACAACTATGGCACTGTGGCACTGCTGGCACTGCAGGGTGGCACTGTGGGCACTGCTGCTGCTATGGCACTGCTGGCACTGCGGGCACCACTGCAACTATGGCACTATGGCACTGCTGGCACTGCGAGGTGGCACAGCAGGCACTGCTGCTGCTGTTATGGCACTGCTGGCACTGTGGCACTGCTGGCACTGCAGGGTGGCACAGTGGGTACTGCTGCTGCTATGGCACAACAGGCACTGCAAATGG
This sequence comes from Gallus gallus, assembly GCF_016699485.2. NCBI lineage: Eukaryota > Metazoa > Chordata > Aves > Galliformes > Phasianidae > Gallus > Gallus gallus. The sequence continues at coordinate 772,033 of NC_052556.1, forward strand.
CACAGCGGGCACTGCTGCAACCATGGCACGACGGCACTGCTGGCACTGCGGGGTGGCACTGTGGACACTGCTGCTGCTGTTATGGCACTGCTGGCACTGCGAGGTGGCACAGCGGGCAGTGCTGCTGCTATGGCACTGCTGGCACTGCAAAATGGCACTGTGGGCACTGCTGCTGCTATGGCACTGTGGCACAACAGGCACTGCAAATGGCACTGCGGGCACTGCTGCTGTTATGGCACTGCTGGCACTGCGGGGTGGCACAGCGGGCACAGCAGAGCTGGCACTGCAGCCCCACAGAGCTGGCACTGTGGCATGGCACTCTGGCACTGCTCGAGGGTCTGCGGGGGGTGAGGGGATGATCCGAGCCCACAATTCGAGGGTCCGTGGGGGGATGGGGGGCTCTGAGCCCACGGTTTGGGGGTCTGTGATGGGGGGGGGGCTCCAGATCACAGTTTGAGGGTCCATGAGGGGGATGGGGGGCTCTGAGCCCACGGTTTGGGGGTCTGTGATGGGGGGGTGGGCTCCAAACCACAGTTTGAGGGTCCATGGGGGGATGGGGGCAGTTCCAAACCGCACTTTGAGGGTCTTTGGGGGCGGGGGGAGGAAAGCTCTGACCCCCACAGTTTGAGGGTGAGCTCCGCCCAGCAGCACCCCCGTACCCCCCCCCCCCACACACACACGGCTTATAGAACGAAGGGACCCCTCCGTCGGTCCCCCCACCCAACCGCCCCCCCCCCCC
>NC_052556.1:773271-832610 GCF_016699485.2 Gallus gallus
GGGGAATGGGGTGAGGAGGGGACCCCAAAGTGCTGGGGGTGGGGAATGGGGTAAGAATGGACCCCAAAGTGCTGAGGAATGGGAGGAGGGGGGGATCCCAGAGCTGTGGGGGGGAGGAGGGGCTGTGGGGCTGAGAATGGGGGACCCCAAAGCTGTGGGGTCGGGAAGGACCGGAGGTGCCAAAATAGGATTTCATAACAGCACAGCGGGAAAAGCTGCCGGGAAACTGAGGGGTGATGGGGGCAGGGGGGCGATGGGGGGCAGTGGGGGGGGCAGATGGGGGGCAGTTAAGGGACAGTTGGGGGGCAGCGTGGTGCAGTGGAGGTCAGTTGGGGGGCAGTTGATGGCAGTGGAGGTCGGTTGGGGGGCAGTTGGGGGGCAGTTGGTGGCAGTGGAGGTCGGTTGGGGGGAAGGGGGGCAGTGGGGGGCAGTGGAAATCAGTTGGGGGGCAGTGGAGGTCCGTTGGGGGACAGTGGGGGGCAGTGGAGGTCAGTTGGGGGGGCAGGGGGGCAGTGGGGAGCAGTTGGGGGGCAGTGGGGTGCAGTGGAGGGGGGTAGTTGGGGGTCAGTGGGGGGCGGTTGGGGGGCAGAGGTAAGTTGGAGAGCAGTTGGGGGGCAGGGGGGGGCAGTGGAGGTCGGTTGGGGGGCAGTTGGGGGGCAGTTGGTGGCAGTGGAGGTCAGTTGGGGGAGGCAGGGGGGGCAGTGGGGGGGCAGTGGGGGGGGCAGGGGGGAGCAGTGGAGGTCAGTTGGGGGGCAGGGGGTGCAGTTGGGGGGCAGTGGAGGGCAGTTGGGGGGCAGGGGGGGAGCAGTGGAGGTCAGTTGGGGGGGCAGGGGGGCAGTGGAGGTCAGTTGGGGGGCAGTGGGGGGCAGTGGAGGGCAGTTGGGGGGCAGTGGAGGGCAGTTGGGGGGCGGGGGGGGCAGTGGGGAGCAGTGGAGGGCAGTTGGGGGGCGGTGGAGGTCAGTTGGGGGGCAGTGGGGGGCAGTGGAGGGCAGTTGGGGGGCAGTGGGGGGCAGTGGGGGCAGTGGGGGGCAGTTGGGGGGCGGTGGAGGTCAGTTGGGGGGCAGGGGGGGCAGTGGGGAGCAGTGGGGGGGCAGTGGGGGGGCAGTGGAGGTCAGTTGGGGGGCAGTGGGGGGCAGTGGAGGGCAGTTGGGGGGCGGTGGGGGGCAGTGGGGAGCAGTGGGGGGACAGTGGGGGGGCAGTGGAGGTCAGTTGGGGGGCAGTGGGGGGCAGTGGAGGTCAGTTTGGGGGAGCAGTTGGGGGGCGGGGGGGGGCAGTGGACGCTGCGCTGCCCTCAGGGCCCCATTTGGGTATGTGGGGCAAAGGGAAGCGCCGCGCTGAGCCCGCCCCATAGGATCGCGGCCATCACCCATCCCCCACTTGGCGGCCCTACAGCCGGGGGGGGTTTGGGGGGGGGGAGCGCTGTGCCCCCCCCGGCAGCGCCTCCGTTTCCCCACGTGCCGCTGAGGGCAGTGAGCCCAGCAGGGGAAGGGTGAGCGGTAAACACTGCCGCCCTGGAAACCCCATAACAGAGCGGAGACCCCATAACAGAGCGGAGACCCCATAACAGAGTGGAGACCCCATAACAGAGCGGAGACCCCACAACAAACAGAGCGGAGACCCCACAACAGAGCGGAGACCCCATAACAGAGCGGAGACCCCATAACAGAGCGGAGACCCCACAACAAACAGAGCGGAGACCCCACAACAACAAACAGAGCGCTCTGTGAGACCCTATAAGAAACAAAGGGGGTCCCACCGGGTCGGCGCTGAAGCGGTCCCTGCAGCTCTGCACCCCACAGTGAGCAGCAGCCCCGTATGGTCGGCCCCATGAGGGAGAGGGGGGGAACCACACAGCGACCCCATAGCCCCATGCAGACCCCATAGTCCCATATAGACCCCATAGCCCCGCATGGACTCCATAGCCCCATGCAGACCCCATAGTCCCATATAGACCCCATAGCCCCGCATGGACTCCATAGCCTCATACAGACCCCATAGTCCCATGCAGACCCCATAGCCCCATACAGACCCCATAGACCCGCATGGACCCCATAGCTCCATGCAGACCCCATAGTCCCATACAGACCCCATAGACCCACATGGACCCCATAGCTCCATGCAGACCCCATAGCCCCATACAGACCCCATAGCCCCATGCAGACCCCATAGCCCCATACAGACCCCGTAGCCCCACATGGACCCCAGGATCCCATAACCTCAAACAGACCCCATAGCCCTGCACAGACCCCACAGCCCCATATGGAACATGGGTTTCCATAACCCTGCATGGACTCGGGGATCCCATAACCACACACGGACCCCATAGCCCTACACAGACCCCATAGCCACACATGCACCCCACAGCCCTACACAGACCCCATAGCCCCACATGGACCCCATAACCCTGCACGGACACTCGGATCCCATAGCCCCACATGGGCCCCATAGCCCTGCACAGACCCCACAGCCCCACATGGAACATGGGACCCCATAACCCTGAGTGGACCCTGGGATCCCATAGCCCTGCACAGATCCCATAACCACACACACACCCCACAGCCCCAAATGGAACATGGGATCCCATAACCCTGAGTGGACCCTGGGATCCCATAGCCCCACATGGGCCCCACAGCCCTACACAGACCCCATAGCCCTGCACAGACCCCATAGCCTACACAGACCCCATACCCTACACAGACCCCATAGCTCTGCACAGACCCCATACCCTACACAGACCCCATAGCCTACACAGACCCCATACCCTACACAGACCCCATAGCCCTACACAGACCCCACAGCCCCACGTGGAACATGGGACCCCATAACCCTGAGTGGACCCTGGGATCCCATAGCCCCACATGGGCCCCATAGCCCTACACAGACCCCATAGCCTACACAGACCCCATAGCCCTACACAGACCCCACAGCCCCACATGGAACATGGGACCCCATAACCCTGAGTGGACCCTGGGATCCCATAGCCCCACATGGGCCCCATAGCCCTACACAGACCCCATAGCCTACACAGACCCCATAGCCTACACAGACCCCACAGCCCCACATGGAACATGAGATCCCACAACCCTGAGTGGACCCTGGGATCCCATAGCCCTGCACAGACCCCATAGCCCTACACAGACCCCATAGCCTACACAGACCCCATAGCCCCACATGGGCCCCATAGCCCTACACAAACCCCATAGCCCTACACAGACCCCATAGCCCCACACGGAACATGGGATCCCATAACCCAGAGTGGACCCTGGGATCCCATAGCCCTACACAGACCCCATAGCCCTGCACAGACCCCATAGCCCTACACAGACCCCACAGCCCCACATGGAACATGGGACCCCATAACGCTGAGTGGACCCTGGGATCCCATAGCCCCACATGGGCCCCATAGCCCCGCGCAGACCCCACAGCCCCACACGGCCACACAGCGGCTCTATGGGGCCGTTCCCCCTCAGCCCCACCGCAGACCTAAAATGGAGCGCAGCGCGGTGGCGTCGCCCCCATAAGGTTCCGCTTTGGGATCGGCACCCCGCCGCCGCCCCATAGACGGCCCTACAGCCGCCTCTCCCGGGGGCGGGGGGGGAGCGGAGGAACCTTTGGCCGAGTTGGAGCGGAGCGGCGGTGGGGCGGCGGCCAACAGCGCTGAGCAGAACGGGGGGGGGATGGGAGGGGGGTGTGGGGCGGAATGGCGCTGTGGGGCCGCGGGAGGGGGGGGGGGCTTTGGGAGGGAGTTGGGGGGCAGTGGAGTTATGGGGTTGTGGGGTGGGGTTGTGGGGGGGGGTAGAAGGGGGTTGTGGGGCGGGATGGGGTTGTGGGGCTGGGGGAGGGGGGGGGGGCTTTGGGAGGGAGTTGTGGGGCAGAGGGGTTATGGGGTTGTGGGGCTGGGGAAGGACGTGGGGGGCTTTGGGAGGGAGTTGTGGGGCAGTGGGGTTATGGGGTTGTGGGGTGGGGTTGTGGGGCTGAGGAAGGGAGTGGGGGGCTTTGGGATGGAGTTGTGGGGCAGAGGGGTCACGGGGTTGGGTTGTGGGGGGGGAGGGGGGGTAGAATGGGGTTGTGGGGCCGGGGGAGGGTGGGGGGGGCTTTGGGAGGGAGTTGGGGGGCAGAGGGGTTATGGGGTTGGGTTGTGGGGGGTAGAATGGGGTTGTGGGGCAGGATGGGGTTGTGGGGCTGGGGAAGGGAGTTGTGGGGCAGAGGGGTTGTGGGGTTGGGTTGTGGGGGGGGGTAGAAGGGGGTTGTGGGGCGGGATGGGGTTGTGGGGCTGGGGGGGGCGTGGGGGGGCTTTGGGAGGGAGTTGTGGGGCAGAGGGGTTGTCGGGTTGGGTTGTGGGGGGGTACAATGGGGGTGTGGGGCGGGATGGGGTTGTGGGGCTGGGGGAGGGAGTTGTGGGGCAGAGGGGTTGTGGGGTTGGGTTGTGGGGGGGGGGGTAGAATGGGGTTGTGGGGCCGGGGGAGGGCGGGGGGGGCTTTGGGAGGGAGTTGGGGGGCAGAGGGGTTATGGGGTTGTGGGGCTGAGGAAGGGCGTAGGGGGCTGGGGGAGGGAGTTGTGGGGCAGAGGGGTCATGGGGTTGGGTTGTGGGGGGGGGGGAATGGGGTTGTGGGGCGGGATGGGGTTGTGGGGCTGGGGGGGGCGTGGGGGGCTTTGGGAGGGAGTTGTGGGGTAGTGGGGTTGTGGGGTTGGGTTATGGGGGGGTACAATGGGGGTGTGGGGTGGAATGGGGCTGTGGGGCCGGGGGAGGGCGGGGGGGGCTTTGGGAGGGAGTTGTGGGGCAGAGGGGTTGTGGGGCAGTGGGGCTGAGGAAGGGCGTGGGGGGCTGGGGGAGGGAGTTGTGGGGCAGAGGGGTCATGGGGTTGGGTTGTGGGGGGGGGGGGGGGGGGGGGGTGTAGAATGGGGTTGTGGGGCCGGGGGAGGGTGGGGGGGGGCTTTGGGAGGGAGTTGGGGGGCAGAGGGGTTATGGGGTTGGGTTGTGGGGGGGGGGGAGTAGAATGGGGTTGTGGGGCAGGATGGGGTTGTGGGGCTGGAGGGGGGAGTTGTGGGGCAGAGGGGTTGTGGGGTTGGGTCGTGGGGCAGTGGGGCTTTAGGATGGAGTTGTGGGGCAGTGGGGTGGGGTTGTGGGGCTGGGGGTGGGGTTCGGGGGCTTTAGGATGAAGTTGTGGGGCAGAGGGACTGCGGTGGGGTTGTGGGGCAGTGGAGTGGGATGGGGGTGTGGGGCTGTGGGGCTGTGGGGTTGTGGGGTTGTGGGGTTGGGTTGTGAGGCTTTGGGATGGGGTTGTGGGGCAGTGGGGTTGGGTTGTGGGGCTGCAGGATGGAGTTGTGGGGCCGGATGGAGTTTGTGGGGCTTTGGGATGCAGTTATGGGGCTGGATGGGGTTGTGGGGCTTTAGGATGCAGTTATGGGGCCGGATGGGGTTGTGGGGCTTTAGGATGCAGTTATGGGGCCGGATGGAGTTGTGGGGCTTTGGGATGCAGTTATGGGGCGGGATGGAGTTGTGGGGCTTTAGGATGCAGTTATGGGGCCGGATGGGGTTGTGGGGCTTTGGGATGCAGTTATGGGTCGGGATGGGGTTGTGGGGCTGCGAGGCTGTATTGTGGCACTGCGGGTTGTGGGGCGGCTGCCGTAGGGCCGTACGCAGCTGTAGGGCTGTAGGATCCGATGGGGCACCGCAGTTCCCCCCCCCCCCCCATCCCCGCCCCACACATCGCCGCGGTGACCCCAAAGTGCGCGGAGCGGAACGACGCCTCCACTGCCCCCCCCCCCCATCCGCCCCCTATGGGGCCGCAGGACCGGAAGTGGGCAAAACAAAACGGGGGGGGGGGGGGGGGGGCGGCCCTACACGAGGAGCCCACGCGCCGCCCGCGTGCACAGCTGGGATGGGGGGGGGGGGGGGCTGTTTGTGCACGTGGACGGCCCCCCCCCCGTTCCTTCCCCCCCCCCCCCGGGGTTATTTGCACGCCCAGCCGGGAGACCCCACAAAAACAACGGCTTTAATGCGCGGAGATGGACATTTTGGGGGGGGGTCCGTCGTGCCCCAAAGTGGGGCGCATTACAGCGGGGGGAGGGGGGGGTCACCCCATATGCCCCCCCCCCCCCCCCCCCGTCCCAGCCCCATAAGTGCCCCCCCCCGGTCCCATATGCCCCCCCACCCCCCCGTCCCAGCCCCATAAGTGCCCCCCCCCCCCCCCCCCGGTCCCACCCCTATGTGTTCGTCTCCCTCCCCCCCCCCCCCAATTCGTGCCCCCCCACCCCATAAACGACCCCCCCCCCCCCCCTCCACCCCCTCCTCCTCCCTTCCAGCCCCATCTGTACCCCCCCCCCCTCCCCCCCCCAGGTTAAAAAGTGACATAAAAGCGCATAAAAACCCTTTGGTCCGATTTGGGGGGGGGGCGTTGGGTGACCCCCCACTGTGGGGCGGTGCGGTGTCCCCATAGGAGGCGCCCCCCCCCCCACGGCGCCCCCCCCGTACCCATCAGCGCACCTCCAGCGCCCTCTGCTGGCAGCGCGGAGAAGCGCAGCGCAATGGGGGGGGGCACTGCAGACCGCAGTGGGGGACACAGCTCCACGAGGGGGGGGGCACTGCGGGGTGGGGGTCCACGGGAGCTGATGGCGCTGCGATGGGTGTCCTGGGGGGGGGGGGGGCATTATTGGGGACATAAGAGGGGATATGGGTGTCAGCGTGGGGGGGGCACTGGGATGGGGTGGGGGGGGGCACTGGGACAGCGGTGTCCAGGTGGGGGGGGGACAGGGGGGAGGTACTGGGACACAACAGAGGACACTGGGATGGGGGTCAGGGTGGGGGGGGGGAGAGGTGGGGGAGAGTTGGGGGGGGGGCACTGGGACATGGGGGGTCCCCACTGGTGGCACTGTAATGGAGATCAGGGTGGGGGGGGTGACACTGGGATGGGGGGGGAGAGGTGGGGGTGGGTTGTGGGGGGGGGGCACTGGGACAGGGGTGTATGGGGCGGGGGGGGACGAAGGGGCACGGGGGACACAAGAGGGGACACGGGGGTCAGGGTGGGGGGGGCACTGGGATGGGGGGGTCCCCACTGGTGGCACTGGGATGGGGGTCAGGGTGGGGGGGGGTGACACTGGGATAGGGTGTCCAGGTTGGGGGGGGGCACTGGGATGGGTGGGGGGGATAGGTGGGGGAGGGTTGGCGGGGGGGGCACTGGGACAGCTGTGTCCCCATTGGTGGCACTGGGATGGGTGTCTGGGTGTGGGGGGGGGCGCTGGGGACACGAGAGGGGACATGGGTTGTCAAAGTGGGGGGGGGCACTGGGATGGGTGTCAGGGTGGGGGGGAATAGCTGGGGGATGGGTGGGGGGGGGCACTGGACAGGGGTGTATGGGGTGGGGGGGGGCTGGGGGGGCACTGGGACAGGGGTGTCCCCATTGGTGGCACTGGGATGGGGGTCCAGGTGGGGGGGGTGGCACTGGGATAGGGTGGGGGGGGAGAGGTAGGGGAGGGGTGAGGGGGGGCACTGGGACAGTGGTGACCTCACTGGTGACACTGGGATGGGGTCGGGGGGGGGGGGCACTGGGATTTGGGGGTCCAGGTGGGGGGGGACGGAGGGGCACTGGGGACACGAGAGGGGACACAGCTGTCAGGGTGGGGGGGGCACTGGGATGTGGGGGTCCCTACCGGTGGGTGGCACTGGGATGGGGGTCCGGGTGGGGGGGGGCACTGGGAAAAAAAGAGGGGACACAGCTGTCAGGGTGGGGGGGGCACTGGGATGGGTGTAAGGGGGGGGGTGTGTGACACTGGGATGGGGTGGGGGGGGGATAGGTGGGGGATGGGTGGGGGGGGGGCACTGGGACAGGGGTGTATGGGGTGGGGGGGGGCTGGGGGGGCACTGGGACAGGGGTGTCCCCATTGGTGGCACTGGGATGGGGGTCCGGGTGGGGGGGGTGACCCGGGGGGGGGGTGACATGGGGGGGTGACATTGGAGGGGGGTGACGTTGGGGGGGTGACATTGGAGGAGGGTGACGTTGGGGGGGTGACATTGGGGGGGGGTGACACAGGGGGGTGTGACGTTGGGGGGGTGACGTTGGGGGGGTGTGACGTTGGGGGGGGTGACGTTGGGGGGGGGTGACATTGAGGGGGTGACATTGGGGGGGGGTGACATTCGGGGGGGGGTGACATGGGGGGGGTGACATTGGGGGGGGTGACATTGGGGGGGTGACATTGGGGGGGGGTGACATTGGGGGGGGGTGACATTGGGGGGGTGACATGGGGGGGTGGCATTGGGGGGGGGTGACATTGGGGGGGGTGACATTGGGGGGGTGACATTGGGGGGAGTGACATTGGGGGGGTGACATTGGGGGGGGTGACATTGGGGGGGGGTGTTGCTGGGTGCCCCACCTCCATCAGTACACCGCTTCGTCCCCATTGTCATCGCTGTCCGCCCCGAAGTCCTCCCCGTTGTCAAAGTAGGACATGATGTAATCGGTCTCCTGGAGGGGAGGGGGCAGATTTGGGGTCACCTCATGACCCCCCCTTTGGACCCCGACCCCATAACGCCAACCCCATCATCCTAATGTCACTGCCAGTCCCTATCCTAAGCCTGACCCCACAACCCTATAACACCAATCCCGTCATCCCAATGTTAATCCCAGTCCCAATCCTAACCCTGACCCCATAACTCCATAACACCAACCCTATAATCCCAATGTTAATCTCAGTCCCCATCATCCCATAATGCCAACTCCATAATCCCAACGTTAATCCAGTCCCCATACTAACCCCAATCCCATAACCCCATAATGCCAACTCCATAATCCCAATGTTAATCCCAGTCCCCATCCTAACCCTGACCCCATAGCCCCATAATGCCAACCCCATAATCCCAATGTTAATCCCAGTCCTCATCCTAACCCTGACCCCATAACCCCATAATGCCAACCCCATAATCCCAACGTTAATCCCAGTCCCCATCCTAATCCTGACCCCATAAACGCAGTTCTGACCCCATAACCCCAACCCTAATCTCCCAAACAATCCCATAACCTCAACTCTAATCCCGATCCCATCCCAACCCCGACCCCATAACCTCAATCCCCATCCCAGAACCTCAACCCTAATCCCAATCCCATAACACTGCCCCCACAACCCCAAAATTCATCCCAATCCCAGCCCTAAGCCCAATTCTATAACCCCAATCCCAACCCCAAAAGCCCAATCCCAACCCCATAACCTTAACCCCAGTCCTAACCCCAATCCCAACCCCGATCCCATAACCCCAACCTTAGCCCTAAAACCCCAACCCCGTAACCTCAATCCCCACCCCAAAACCTCAATCCCAACCTCATAACCCCAAAACCCCAATCCTATAGCCCGAATCCCAACCTTAATTCCAACCCCATAACCCCATAACCCCAATCCCAACTCCATAGCCCCAATTCCAATCCTATAACCCCAATCCCAACCCCAACTCCATAACCTCAATCCCAACCCAAAACCCCAATCCCAACCTCATAATCCCAACCCCAATCCTATAGCTCCAATTCCAATCTTAATCCCAAACCCATAACCCCATAGCCTCAATCTCAACCCCATAACGCCAACCCCGATCCTATAACGCCAATCCCCACCATAATCCCAACCCCAGCCCCATAACCCCAATCCCAACCTTAATACCAACCCCAGCCCCACAACCCCATAACCCCAATCCTAACCTTAATCCCAATCCCAACCTTAATCCCAACCCCAGCCCCACAACCCCATAGCCCCAATCCCAACCTTAATCCCAACCCCAGCCCCACAACCCCATAACCTCAATCCCAACCTTAATCCCAACCCCATAACCCCAATCCTAACCTTAATCCCAATCCCAACCTTAATCCCAACCCTGATCCTATAACCCCAACCCCAACCTTAATCCCAATCCTAACCTTAATCCCAACCCCAGCCCCATAACCCCAACCCCATAACCCTGATCCTATAACCCCAATCCTAACCTTAATCTCAATCCCAATCCCAATTCCAGCCCCATAACCCCAACCCCATAACCCCGATCCCAACCTCAATCCCAATCCCGGCCCCATAACCCCAACCCCATAACCCCAATCCCAATCTTAATCCCAACCCCAGCCCCATAACCCCATAATCTCAATCCCAACCTTAATCTCAACCCTGGCCCCATAACCCCAATCCTAACCTTAATCCCAATCGCAATCCCAACCTTGACCCCAACCCCGATCCTCTAACCCCAATCCCAACCTTAATCCCAATCTAATCTTAATCCCAACCCCGATCCTATAACCCCAAACCCAACCTTCATCCCAACCCCAGACCCATAACCCCAACCCTGACCCAATAACCCCAATCCCAAAACCAGCCCCAAACCCCATAACCCCAAAGATACCCCAACCCTCACCCACCCCAACCCCCAACCCATCACTCCAAGCCCCGCCCCCAATCCCAAGCCCCACCCAATCCCAAGCCCCGCCCAGTTCCAAGCCCCGCCCAGTTCCAAGCCCCACCCAATCACGAGCCCCGCCCCTCACCTCAAGCCCCGCCCAATCCCAAGCCCGGCCCCCTCCCCAAGCCCCGCCCCAACCTCAAGCCTCGCCCAATCCCAAGCCCGGCCTCCAGCCCAAGCCCCGCCCCCCATCCCTAAGCCCCGCCCCACCTCCTCGTGCTCCTCCTCGTCGTATTCCTCCCCCTCCTCGTCGCGCCCCTCCCCCTCCTCCTCCTCCTCCTTCTCCTCCTCCTCTGACGTCACTTCCTCCTCCTTCTTCTCCAGGTGCTGCGGGGGGGGGCACTGTGCAGACTGACCCCCCCCCCAGAGCAGGCGACCCCCCCCCCCCAAAAGCAAAGACCCCCAAAGGGAGAACCCCCCAAAATGTGGGACCCCCCCTAAAGTGGGAGACCCCCCCCAAAATGTGGGACCCCCCTCCCAAAAATAAAGACCCCCCCCCCCCAAAATTTGGGACCCCCCCCCCAAAGTGTGGGACCCCCCCCCCAAAGTGTGGGACCCCCCCTCAAAGTAAAGACCCCCCCCCAAAGAAAGGGACCCCCTCAAAGTGAAGACCCCCTCTCCCAAACTGTTGACCCCCCCCAAATGTAAAGACCCCCCCCCAAACGAGACCCCCCCCCCCAAAGTGTGGGACCCCCCCCAAAAGGGAGAGACCCCCCCCCAAAGTATCTCCCCCCCAAAAAAAATGTGGGACCCCCCCCAAACTGAGACCCCCCCCCCAAAAGTAAAGACCTCTCACAGTGAGGACCCCCAAACTGAGGACCCCCCCCAAACTGAGGACCCCCCCAAAAAGACCCCTCAAAGTAAGGACCCCCACTCCCAAAGTGTGGGACCCCCCCCCGAAGTGTGGGACCCCCCCTCAAAGTAAAGACCCCCCCCAAAGCGAGTGACCCCCCCAAATAAAGGGAACCCCTCAAAGTGAGGACCCCCCTCCCAAACTGTTGACCCCCCCCAAATGTAAAGACCCCCCCCAAAACGAGACCCCCCCCCCCCAAAGTGTGGGACCCCCCCCAAAAGGGAGAGACCTCCCCCCAAAGTATCCCCCCCCCAAAAAATGTGGGACCCCCCCCAAACTGAGACCCCCCCCCCAAAAGTAAAGATCTCTCACAGTGAGGACCCCCAAACTGAGGACCCCCCAAACTGAGGACCCCCCCAAAAAGACCCCTCAAAGTAAGGACCCCCACTCCCAAAGTGTGGGACCCCCCCCCCAAAGTGTGGGACCCCCCCTCAAAGTAAAGACCCACCCCCAAACGAGTGACCCCCCCAAAGAAAAGGACCCCCTCAAAGTGAGGACCCCCCCTCCCAAACTATTGACCCCCCCAAATGTAAAGACCCCCCCCCCAAAACGAGACCCCCCCTCAAAGTGTGGGACCCCCCCCAAAGTGAGAGACCCCCCCCAAAAAAATGTGGGACCCCCCCCAAACTGAGACCCCCCCCCCAAAAGTAAAGACCTCTCAAAGTGAGGACCCCCAAACTGAGGACCCCCACCCAAAAAGACTCCTCAAAGGACCCCCCCTCCCAAACTGTTGACCCCCCCTCAAAGTAAAGACCCCCCCAAAACGAGACCCCCCCCCCCCAAAGTGTGGGACCCCCCCAAACCTGTGGACCCCCCCCAAAATGAGGACCCCCACTCACAACGTTCCGACTCCCCCCAAAGTAAAGACCCCCCCCCAAAGTGAGGACCCCACTCCCAAAGTGCTGATCCCCCCCCCCCCCCCATCGAGTGACCCCCCCAAAAAAACAAGGGACCCCCCCCAAATTTCAGCCCCATCACCTCCAACTTCTTTATGGTCTCCTCCTTATCGGGGGGGGGGGGGCGCGGCGCAGTGCGGGGGGGGGGCGCACAGCTCCCTGTGTGGGGTGGGGGGGGGGTCAGCCTGGGGGGTGGGGAAAAGGGGGGGGGCATGGGGGGGGCATGGGGGGACATTGGGGGGGTTGTATGGGGGGGGGAGGGGGGGATGTAGGGCCTATGGGGGGTGGGGGGGGCATTGGGGGGGCATATGGGGAGGGCAATGGGGAGCATGGGGGGGAAGGGGGGGAGTATGGGGGAGCATATGGGGGGGTACATGGGGGACATGGGGGGCATATAGGGGGCTGGGGGGGGCATGGAGGGGCATTGGGGGGCACATAGGGGAGACATGGGGGGGCATATGGGGGGCAAATGGGGGGGAATTGGGGGGGACATGGGGGGGGGGGGGGGATTTGGGGTGGCATAATGGGGGCCAGGGGTGGCATGGGGGGGAGGGGGGGCATATGGGGGGACATATGGGGGGGCGGGGGGGCACATGGGGGGACATGGGGGCATATGGGGGGGCACATGGGGGGGTGGGGGGGAACATGGGGGGCACATGGGGGGGTGGGGGGGGACTTGGGGTGGCATAATGGGGGGCAGGGGGGACATGGGGGGGCAGGGGGGGCATATGGGGGGGTGGGGGGAGACTTGGGGGGGCACATGGGGGGACACGGGGGCTTATGGGGTGGGCATATCGGGGGTGGGGGGGACATGGGGGGCACATGGGGGGGCAAATGGGGGGGGCGAGGGCGTGGGGGGGGCATATGGGGGGGCAGGGGGGAACATGGGGTTGGGGGGGGACTTGGGGTGGCATAATGCGGGGCGGGGGGGGCATGGGGGGGCATATGGGGGGTCACATGGGGGGACATGGGGGCATATGGGGTGGGCATATGGGGGGCAGGAGGGACATGGGGGGGTTGGGGGGTGGGAGGGCACATGGGGGAGCATATGGGGGGCAGGAGGGGACATGGGGGGGCATATGGGGCATGGGGGAGACTTGGGGTGGCATATGGGGGGACATGGGGGCATATGGGGTGGGCTTATGGGGGTGGGGGGGACATGGGGGGCAAACAGGGGGGGTGGGGGGGCATGGGGGGCATATGGGGGTCACATGGGGGGTCACATGGGGGGACATGGGGGGACATGGGGTGGGCATATGGGGGAGCGGGGGGACATGGGGGCAAATGGGGGGCCACAGGAGGACATAGGGGGACATGGGGTGGCACATGGGGGCACATGGGGTGGGCAAATGGGGGGTGGGGGGGACATGGGGGGGGAAATGGGGGGCACATTGGGGGGGGACACATGGGGGGCAGGGAGGGAAATGGGGGGCAGCGCCCCACTCACGGCCTTTGCGCAGCCGCCGCACGCGGATCTTCAGCTCCCGCGGGAACCGCCGCCAATCTGTGGGGCGATGTGGGGCGATGTGGGGCGATGTGGGGCTGTGGGGCTGTGGGGGGGGGGACGGACACCGCACGGCTCTCCTGCCCTACAGCCGCCCACCCCCACTGCCCCACAAACACTTCCATGCCACGGTTTCATCAATGGGGCGCCCCAAAGCCCCCCTGCCCCATAGCACCTCGCACCCCATAGCCTCCCTGACCCACATCTCCCTGCCCCATAGCACCTCACACCCCATAGCATCTCCCACCCCACAGCCCCCCCTGCCCCATAGCTCCCCCTACCCCATAGCACCCCACACCCCATAGCCTCTCCTGCCCCATAGCCCCCCCTACCCCATAGCACCCCACACCCCACAGTCCCCCCTCCCCACAGCCCCCCTGCCCCATAGCACCCCACACCCCATAGCCTCTCCTGCCCCATAGCCCCCCCTACCCCATAGCACCCCACACCCCATAGCCCCCCTACCCCACATCTCCCTGCCCCATAGCACCCCACACCCCATAGCCTCCCCCGCCCCCACAGCCCCCCCTGCCCCATAGCATCCCCCCACCCCATAGCCCCCCTGCCCCACACCGGGGTTCCACTCAATGGCCCATCTATGGGGCACCCCACAGCACCCCGCTTTGCCCCACAGCAGCCCCTCTGACCCACACCTGGGTTCCACTCAATCAATGGCCCCATCTATGGGGCACCCCACAGCATCCCGCTCTGCCCCACACCTGGGTTCCACTCAATGGCTCCATCTATGGGGCACCCCACAGCACCCCCCTTTGCCCCACAGCACCCTGCTCTGCCCCACAACTGGGTTCCACTCAATGGTCCCATCTATGGGGCACCCCACCGCACTCCCCTTTGCCCCACCACACCCCGCTCTGCCCCACAACTGAGTTCCAATCAATGGCCCCATCTATAGGGCACCCCACAGCAGCTCCCTCTGCCCCACAACTGGGTTCTAATCAATGGCCCCATCTATGGGGCACCCCACAGCACCCCGCTTTGCCCCACAGCACCCCCACTCTGCCCCACACCTGGGTTCTACTCAATGGCCCCATCTATGGGGCACTCCACCGCACCCCACTCTGCCCCACAGCAGCCCCTTCTGCCCCACACCTGGGTTCCACTCGATGGCCCCATCTATGGGGCACCCCACAGCACCCCCCTTTGCCCCACAGCAGCCCCCTCTGCCCCACACCTGGGTTCCAATCAATAACTCTATCTATGGGGCACCCCACAGCAGCTCCCTCTGCCCCAGAGCAGCCCCTTCTGCCCCACACCTGGGTTCCACTCGATGGCCCCATCTATGGAGCACCCCACAGCACCCCGCTTTGCCCCACAGCACCCCACTCTGCCCCACACCTGGGTTCCACTCGATGGCCCCATCTATGGGGCTGGACAGTTGGTATTTATCCGAGTAGCGCTCGATGTCTGCGGGACGACAGCACGGAGAACATCAGGGGGTCCACCCGGGATGGGGGGGGGGGTGGGCACAGGAGGGGCTGTGGGTCCGCCCCATACCTCTGTGTGGGGCGCCGGGGCGGACGAAGTAGGGGAGCCCCTTCATGGCCCCCCGCAGCTCCTGCTTCAGCGCCAGCATGTACTCCACCTCCTCCCCCCCCGGCAGCGGCACCGCCCGGCACTCCACGGCCTGCGGGGTCAGCGTGGGCTCAATGGGAGCACTTGTGGGGCTGAAGACCCCCCCCGTGGGGCTGAGGACCCCCCCCGTGGGGCTGAAGACCCCCCCTTGAACCCCCCCCCCCCCCCCCCCCAAAAGCAAAACTCACCGGGAAGAGCGGGGAGGGCTGCAGGGTGGGGGGCGGCAGCGCGTCGCCCTTCCCGATGCCCACCGCCTCCGTGCTGAACGTCAGCGCCCCACGGCCCCGAGCGCGGCCACGGGACGCCATGGGGCGCGGGGGGGGGGCGCTGTGGGGCGGAGGGTGAGAAGGGGGGAGGAGGTGGGGCGGCCCGGGGGGGATATATGGGGGGCGGCAGTAAGGGGTGTGGGGGGGGGAATGTGGGGGATGCTATGGGGTATACGTGGGGTGGGGGGATGAGGACACGGGGCGGCCCTATGGGGTGGGGACACCTCTGCGCCCCCCAATCCCCACCACCCCACCACCCCCAGCCCCACTGCGCCCCCCATCCCTGCTGCCCCATTGCCCCCCGCCCCACTGAGCTGTTGCCCGCACCCCCACTGCCCCACTGTGCTGTGCTCCCCACCCCATTGAGCTGTGCCCCCCACCCCACGACCCCCAGACCCCCATCTGTAGGGTAGTGGGGGACGCCCTATGGGGTGGACGGGGCACGTGGGGTACCCCTATGGGGTGGAGGGGACATATGGGGGATCCCTACGGAGTTGGAGGGCACCTCTATGGGGTGGAGGGAACATATGGGGGATCTCTATGGAGTTGGAGAGCGCCCTCTACGGGGTGGGGGGGACGTATGGGGGATTCCTATGGGGAGGGGTGGGGGATGTATGGGGCATCTTTAGAATCGGAGGGACGTATGGGGCGCCCCTATGGGGTGAGGGGGGCACCTCTATAGGAGAGCACGGGACATATGGGGCATCTCTATGGGACGCACGAGGACGCAGAGCAGTCCTATGGGGTTGGGGGGGGGGCATTTGGGAGCCCCTATGGGGTGGGGGGGCACCGTTATAGGGGAACACGCGGGGCTCCCCCACGCGGTACGGTGAGGACGCGCAGGGCAGCCCTACGGGGTATGGGGGGACGGCCCCGTGGGACGCGGAGCGCCCCCAGCCCACTCCGGTACCTGCACCGCGCATGCGCCGCCCGAACACGTGCTTCCGGTACGCGCAGCGCGCATGCGCCGCTCGATCACGTGCTTCCGGGAGAACGCACCGAGTCCGAAAGAGGCGGGGCCAGAACTCCCGCTCCGCACTGATTGGTGGGAGAAGGAGCCAATCAGAGGACGGGGAGAGGAGATGGGCGGGGGATGAATGGGGCGGGGCGGGGCTGAATGGGGGCGGGGCGGGGATGAATGGGGCGGGGATGAATGGGGGCGGTCGGGGAGGTGCGGGGAATCGGAGCGCGGAATGCGGGGATGAGCGCCTGCGGGGGGGCGGGCAGAGTAATAACGGCCCCTTCTCGTGTGATGCCCACAGCGCTGCCCCACAACCCCACCGCCCCATTGCCCTCAGCCCCACTGAGCTGTGCCCCCCACCCCACCACCCCATGACCCCCAGACCTGCTATGCTGTGACCCCCCATCCCCACCACCCCACCACCCCCAGTCCCACTGTGCTGCCCACCCCTGCTGCCCCACTGCCCCACTGTGCTGTGCCCCACACCCCACCACCCTGTGACCCCCACCCCAGCTATGCTGTGCCCCCCAATCCCCACCACCCCACCACCCCCAGTCCCACTGTGCCCCCCACCCCTGCTGCCCCATTGCCCTCAGCCCCATTGAGCTGTGCCCCCCACCCCACCACCCCACAACCCCCAGACCTGCAATGCTGTGCCCCCCAATCCCCACCACCCCCAGCCCCACTGTGCCCCCCACCCCTGCTGCCCCATTGCCCCATTGAGCTGTGCCCCCCACCCCATGACCCCCAGACCTGCTATGCTGTGACCCTCATCCCTACCACCCCACCACCCCCAGCCCCACTGTGCCCCCCATCCCTGCTGCCCCATTGCCCCCAGCCCCACTGAGCTGTGCCCACACCCCCACTGCCCCACTGTGCTGTGCCCCCCATCCCCACGACCCCCAGACCTGCTATGCTGTGCCCCCCAATCCCCACCACCCCCACCCCCACTGTGCTGCCCACCCCTGCTGCCCCACTGCCCCACTGTGCTGTGCCCCCCACCCCACCACCCCGTGACCCCCACCCCAGCTATGCTGTGCCCCCCATCCCCACTGCCCCATTGCCCCCAGCCCCATTGAGCTGTGCCCGCACCCCCACTGCCCCATTGCCCCATTGAGCTGTGCCCCCCACCCCACTGAGCTATGCCCCCCAATCCCCACCACCCCACCACCCCCAGCCCCACTGTGCCCCCCACCCCTGCTGCCCCATTGCCCCCAGCCCCACTGCCCTATTGCCCCACTGTGCTGTGCCCCGCACCCCAGCTATGCTGTGCCCCCCATCCCCACTGCCCCATTGCCCCCAGCCCCATTGAGTTGTGCCCCCCACCCCAAGACCCCCAGACCTGCTATGCTGTGACCCCCATCTCCACCACCCCCAGCCCCACTGTGCCCCCCACCCCTGCTGCCCCATTGCCCCACTGTGCTGTGCCCCCCACCCCACCACCCCACAACCCCCAGACCTGCTATGCTGTGCCCCCCAATCCCACCACCCCAAGCCCCACTGTGCCCCCCTCCCTGTTGCCCCATTGCCCCCAGCCCCACTGAGCTGTGCCCCCCACCCCACGGCCCGCAGCCCCACAGCATCGCCCCCCCTCCCCCCCCCCACCGCGGGGTGCTGTCGGTTCGCCGCCGCTCCCCCCTCCCGGTGATTCATCCCTCCCTTCCCCCCCCCCCCGCCCGGAGCTGCCGAAAATAGCGATGCGGGGCGGGGGGGGAACCCCCGAATAACCTCCCCCGTCGCCCCCCCCCCCCCCCATCCTCCCCCCGGAGGCGGCGGTGAGCCGGGATGGCGGCGGCGGCGGGGAACCGTCCCCCCCAGCTGAGCACCGCGGACCCCAACACCGCGCCGGGGGGCACCGCGCTCCGGTTGCCATGGTAACAAAGGGATGGAGGGATGGGGGGGGGGGGACGGGGATGGGGTTGGGGGGGCTCCGGGAGCGGCTCCCAACTCCCCCCCCCCCCGACCCCCCCCACCAGGAGGGCTGCTGCCGCGCGGCCCCACACGCACAGCCTGGGCTCTCGGGGGGGGGGGGGGGGCTTTGAAATGGGGCGGGGGGGGCGGGGGGGGAAAAGGATTCGTCCCCATTCCCCCACTCCCCATTCATTTCCCCATCCATTTCCCCATCCATTTCCCCTTTCATTTCCCCTTTCATTTCCCCATCCCTTTTCCCTTCCATTTCCTCATTCATTTCCCCTTTGATTTCCCCATTAATTTCCCCTTTGATTTCCCCTTCCATTTCCCCATCCATTTCCCCTTCCATTTCCCCATCCATTTCCCCTTCCATTTCCCCTTTCATTTCCCCACCCATCTTCTCCATCCCCTTCCATTTCCCCATCCATTTCCCCACTCATTTCCCCATCCATTTCCCCTTCCATTTCCCCACTTCCCAGCGGAGCTCCCGGAGTTGCAGTCACCATGGGAACCACACAGAGGGAATGGGGGGGGGGGGAAGGGGAAAATGGGGGTTCAGGGGGGGATGTGGAGGTATGGGGGGATGGGAGGGATGTGGGGTACAGTGGAGGATGTGGGGCTGTGGGGGGATTTGGGAGTATAGGGGGGGGTATGAAAGGATGGGGAGATTTGGGGGTCCGGGGGGAATGTGGGGGTATGGGGGGGATTTGGGGGTGGGCGATGTGGGGGTATGGGGGGGTATGTGGAAATATGGGGGATTTGGGGGTACAGTGAGGGATGTGGGGGGGAATGTGGGGCTACGGGGGGGATTTGGGAGTGGGGAGATATGGGGGGGATGTGGGGGTATGGGGGGATGTGGGGATACAGGGGGGATTTGGGGGGACAGTGAGGGATGGGGGGTGGGGGAATGTGGGGGTACGGGGGGGATTTGGGGGTGTAGAGGGGGATATGGGAGTGGGGAGATATGGGGGGGATGTGGGGGTACAGCGGGATTTGGGGATACAGGGGAGATTTGGGGGGGATGTGGGGGATGGGGGGGAATGTGGGGCTACGGGGGGGATTTGGGACTGTAGGGGGGATATGGGAGTGGGGGGGATGTGGGGGGGATGTGGGGGTATGGGGGGATATGGGGATACAGGGGAGATTTGGGGGGACAGTGGGGGATGGGGGGCAATGGGGGGCTACGGGGGGGATATGGGAGTGGGGAGATATGGGGGGGATGTGGGGGTATGGGGGGATATGTGGAAATATGGGGGGATTTGGGGGACAGTGGGGGATGGGGGGAATGTGGGGCTATGGGGGGGATTTGGGACTGTAGGGGGGATATGGGAGTGGGGGGGATGTGGGGGCATGGGGGGATATGGGGATACAGGGGAGATTTGGGGGGACAGTGGGGGATGGGGGCAATGGGGGGCTACGGGGGGGATTTGGGAGTGTAGAGGGGGATATGGGAGTGGGGGGGATATGGGGATACAGGGGGGATTTGGGGGGATTTGGGGGGACAGTGAGGGATGGGGGGTGGGGGAATGTTGGGGTACAGCGGGATTTGGGGGTATAGAGGGAGATTTGGGGGGGATGTGGGGGTCTGGGGGGGGATGTGGAAGTGTGGGGGGATTTGGGGGCATGGGGGGGATGCGGGGTTTAGGGGAATGTGGGGGTATGGGAGGGATGTGGAGGTATGGGGGGGGTTGTGGGGGTACGGGGGGGGATGGGGGCTTTGGGGTCAGGATGATGGGTGGGGGATTCCAGAGGGGGTGACTGGAAGTGGGGGGCAGAGAGGAGGGGTGTATGGGGGGGGACACGGAGGGGGGGGGGGGGGATAAGAGGGGGGGACAGCCAGGAATGGGGAGAGGGATGGAGGATGGATGGGGGGGAGATGGGACACGGGGGGGGGGGGGGGCTGCAGGTGGGGTTTGGGGTGCAGAGGGGGCGCTGCCGAGGGGGAATCCCCACCTGTGATCACACAGCGCCCCCCTCCGTGTCCCATCGGTGCCACATCCATTCCGTGGCCCCTCTGTGTCCCACTGATGTCCCCTCTCCCCCCACACCCCATTACTGCCACACCCATTCGGTGTCCCCCCCACATCCCATTGCTGTCACATCCGTTCAGTGTCCCCTCTGTGCCCCATTGATGTCCCCCCACATCCCACTGCTGCCACACCCCCTCAGTGTCCCCTCAGTGTCCCACTGATGTCCCCTCTCCCCCCACATCCCATCGCTGTCACATCCATTCAGTGTCCCCTCTGTGTCCCACTGATGTCCCCCCCACATCCCACTGACACCACACCCCCCTCAGTGTCCCCTCCACATCCCATTGGTGCCGCACCCCCTCAGTGTCCCCTCAGTGTCCCACTGCTGTCCCCTGTCCCCCCACACCCCATTACTGCCACACCCCCTCAGTGTCCCCCCCCGTCCCATCGCTGCTGCATCCCTCAGTGCCCCACATCCGCCCCCCACCACTACCACATCCACTCTGTGTCCCCTCAGTGTCCCTCTGATGTCCCCTCTCCCCCCACATCCCATTGGTGCCACACCCCCTCAGTGTCCCCCCCACGTTCCATCAGTGCCACATCCATTCAGTGTCCCCTCCACGTCCCATTGCTGCCACATCCCCTCAGTGTCCCCTCTGTGCCCCATTGATGTCCCCCCCAAATCCCATTACTGCCACACCCCCTCAGTGTCCCACTGATGTCCCCTCTCCCCCACATCCCATCACTGTCACATCCATTCAGTGTCCCCTCTGTGTCCCATTAGTGCCGCACCCCCTCACTGTCCCCTCAGTGTCCCACTGATGTCCCCTCTGCCCCCCCACCCCATTACTGCCACACCCCCTCAATGTCCCTCCATGTCCCATCGCTGTCACACCCATTCAGTGTCCCCTCAGTGTCCCATTGACATCCCCCTACGTCCCATCGCTGTCACACCCCCTCAGTGTCCCCTCTGTGTCCCACTGATGTCCCCCCCAAATCCCATTACTGCCACACCCCCTCAGTGTCCCACTGCTGTCCCCTGTCCCCCCACACCCCATTACTGCCACACCCCCTCAGTGTCCCCTCTGTGCCCCATTGATGTCCCCCCCAAATCCCATTACTGCCACACCCCCTCAGTGTCCCACTGATGTCCCCTCTCCCCCACATCCCATCGCTGTCACATCCCTTCAGTGTCCCCTCTGTGTCCCATTAGTGCCGCACCCCCTCAGTGTCCCCTCCATGTCCCATTGCTGTCACACCCATTCAGTGTCCCATTGATGTCCCCTCTGTCCCCACATCCCATCGCTGTCACATCCATTCAGTGTCCCCTCTGTGTCCCACTGATGTCCCCCCCACGTCCCACTGACACCACACCCCCTCAGTGTCCCCTCCACGTCCCATTGGTGCCACACCCCCTCACTGTCCCCTGAGTGTCCCACTGATGTCCCCTCCACCCCCCACATCCCATCGCTGTCACACCCATTCAGTGTCCCCTCTGTGTCCCATTGATGTCCCCTCCATGTCCCACTGCTGCCACACCCCCTCAGTGTCCCCTCAGTGTCCCACTGATGTCCCCTCTCCCCCCACATCCATTCAGTGCCACATTACTGCCACACCCCCTCAGTGTCCCCCCTCCGTCCCATCGCTGCTGCATCCCTCAGTGCCCCACATCCGCCCCCCACCGCTACCACATCCACTCTGTGTCCCCTCAGTGTCCCTCTGATGTCCCCTCTCCCCCACATCCCATCACTGTCACATCCATTCAGTGTCCCCTCTGTGTCCCATTGATGTCCCCCCACATCCCACTGACACCACACCCCCTCAGTGTCCTCTCTGTGTCCCACTGATGTCCCCCCCAAACCCCATTACTGCCACACCCCCTCAGTGTCCCCTCTGTGCCCCATTGATACCCCCCCCACGTCCCATTGCTGCCACACCCCCCCACTGTCCCCTCAGTGTCCCACTGATGTCCCCTCTCCCCCACATCCCATCGCTGTCACACCCATTCAGTGTCCCCCCCATGTCCCATTGATGTCCCCTCCACGTCCCACTGCTGCTGCACCCCCTCAGTGTCCCCTCTGTACCCCACTGATGTCCCCCCCAAATCCCATTACTGCCACACCCCCTCAGTGTCCCACTGATGTCCCCTCTCCCCCACATCCCATCGCTGTCACATCCATTCAGTGTCCCCTCTGTGTCCCATTAGTGCCGCACCCCCTCAGTGTCCCCTCCATGTCCCATTGCTGTCACACCCATTCAGTGTCCCATTGATGTCCCCTCTGTCCCCACATCCCATCGCTGTCACATCCATTCAGTGTCCCCTCTGTGTCCCATTGATGTCCCCTCCATGTCCCACTGCTGCCACACCCCCTCACTGTCCCCTGAGTGTCCCACTGATGTCCCCTCCACCCCCCACATCCCATCGCTGTCACACCCATTCAGTGTCCCCTCTGTGTCCCATTGATGTCCCCTCCATGTCCCACTGCTGCCACACCCCCTCAGTGTCCCCTCAGTGTCCCACTGATGTCCCCTCTCCCCCCACATCCATTCAGTGTCACATTACTGCCACACCCCCTCAGTGTCCCCCCCCCCGTCCCATCGCTGCTGCATCCCTCAGTGCCCCACATCCGCCCCCCACCGCTACCACATCCACTCTGTGTCCCCTCTGTGTCCCACTGATGTCCCCTCTCCCCCACATCCCATCGCTGTCACATCCATTCAGTGTCCCCTCTGTGTCCCAATGTCCCCCCCCACCTCCTACTGACACCACACCCCCTCTGTGTCCCCTCCACATCCCATTGATGTCCCCCCCAAATCCCATTACTGCCACACCCCCTCCATGTCCCACTGATGTCCCCTCTCCCCCACATCCCATCACTGTCACATCCATTCAGTGTCCCCTCTGTGTCCCATTAGTGCCGCACCCCCCCACTGTCCCCTCAGTGTCCCACTGATGTCCCCTCCGCCCCCCCACCCCATTGCTGCCACACCCCCTCAGTGTCCCCTCTGTGCCCCATTGATGTCCCCCCCAAATCCCATTACTGCCACACCCCCTCAGTGTCCCACTGATGTCCCCTCTCCCCCACATCCCATCACTGTCACATCCATTCAGTGTCCCCTCTGTGCCCCATTGATGTCCCCCCCAAATCCCATTACTGCCACACCCCCTCAGTGTCCCACTGATGTCCCCTCTCCCCCACATCCCATCACTGTCACATCCATTCAGTGTCCCCTCTGTGTCCCATTAGTGCCGCACCCCCTCACTGTCCCCTCAGTGTCCCACTGATGTCCCCTCCGCCCCCCCCACCCCATTACTGCCACACCCCCTCAGTGTCCCTCCATGTCCCATCGCTGTCACACCCCCTCAGTGTCCCCTCTGTGTCCCACTGATGTCCCCCCCAAATCCCATTACTGCCACACCCCCTCAGTGTCCCACTGCTGTCCCCTGTCCCCCCACACCCCATTACTGCCACACCCCCTCAGTGTCCCCTCTGTGCCCCACTGATGTCCCCCCCAAATCCCATTACTTCCACACCCCCTCAGCGTCCCACTGATGTTCCCTCCACCCCCCAAATCCCATTACTTCCACACCCCCTCAGTGTCCCACTGATGTCCCCTCTCCCCCACATCCCATCGCTGTCACATCCATTCAGTGTCCCCTCCGTGTCCCATTGGTGCTGCACCCCCTCAGTGTCCCCTCTGTGCCCCACTGATGTCCCCCCCACATCCCACTGACACCACACCCCCTCAGTGTCCCCTCCGTGTCCCATTGCTGTCACACCCATTCAGTGTCCCCTCTGTGCCCCATTGATACCCCCCCCACGTCCCATTGCTGCCACACCCCCCCACTGTCCCCTCAGTGTCCCACTGATGCCCCCTCCACCCCCCAAATCCCCTTACTGCCACATCCCCTCAGTGTCCCACTGATGTCCCCTCTCCCCCCACATCCATTCAGTGCCACATTACTGCCACACCCCCTCAGTGTCCCCCCCACGTTCCATCAGTGCCACATCCATTCAGTGTCCCCTCCACGTCCCACTGCTGCCACACCCCCTCAGTGTCCCCTCTGTGTCCCACTGATGTCCCCTCTCCCCCCCACATCCCATCGCTGTCACATCCATTCAGTGTCCCCTCAGTGCCCCATTGATGTCCCCCCACATCCCACTGCTGCCACACCCCCTCAGTGTCCCCTCAGTGTCCCACTGATGTCCCCTCTGCCCCCCCAACCCCATTACTGCCACACCCATTCGGTGTCCCCCCCACATCCCATCGCTGTCACATCCATTCAGTGTCCCCTCAGTGTCCCACTGATGTCCCCTCTCCCCCCACATCCATTCAGTGCCACATTACTGCCACACCCCCTCAGTGTCCCCCCCACGTTCCATCGGTGCCACATCCATTCAGTGTCCCCTCCACGTCCCATTGCTGCCACACCCCCTCAGTGTCCCCTCTGTGTCCCACTGATGTCCCCCCCAAATCCCATTACTGCCACACCCCCTCAGTGTCCCACTGATGTCCCCTCTCCCCCCCCCCACCCCATTACTGCCACACCCCCTCAGTGTCCCCTCAGCGTCCCACTGATGTCCCCTCTGCCCCCCAAATCCCATTACTGCCACATCCCCTCTGTGTCCCACTGATGTCCCCCCCACATCCCATTACTGCCACATCCCCTCACTGTCCCCTCTGTGTCCCACTGATGCCCCCTCCGCCCCCCACGTCCCACGGACACCGCACCCCCTCAGTGTCCCCTCCGCGTCCCACCGCCTCCCCGCAGTTCCCACCCCCACCCCATCTCTGTGTCGCCCCGCAGTGACTCCGTGACCCTCAGCACCCCCCGCGCCCGACCCCGACCGGAGCGCCTCGGAGCGCCGTGACCCCATCCGCGGCCGGGCGGTACCGCGGGTCGCTCCGCCGCCGCTCAGCCGACGGTTCCGCCGAAGGCTCCGGGGGGTCCCACGGTTCCGACGGAGGGTCCGGGGGGTCCGACGGTTCCGACGGAGGGTCCAACAGTTCCGCCGAAGGCTCCGGGGGGTCCGACGGTTCCGACGGAGGGTCCGACAGTTCCGTCGAAGGCTCCGGGGGGTCCCACGGTTCCGACGGAGGTTCCGACGGTTCCGGCGGAGGGTCCGACGGTTCCGACGGAGGGTCCGACAGTTCCGTCGAAGGCTCCGGGGGGTCCCACGGTTCCGACGGAGGGTCCGACGGAGGGTCCGACAGTTCCGTCGAAGGCTCCGATGGTTCCGACGGAGGGTCCGACGGTTGCGGCGGAGGGTCCGACGGTTCCGGCGGAGGGTCCGGCGCTGCAGCGGGCGGTGACCGCGGGCCGACTGCGGCTGACGCGGCTGCTGCTGGAGGGGGGGGGCGTACATCAACGAGGGCGACGCGCGGGGGCGGACGGCGCTGATGGCCGCGTGCCGGGCGCGCTACGCCGACCCCGGCGAGAGGGCGCGGATGGTGCGGTACCTCCTCCGCTGCGGGGCCGACCCCAACATCGCCGACGCGGCCGGCATGACGGCGCTGATGCACGCGTGCGCCGAGCGGGCCGGGGCCGCGGTGGCCGCGCTGCTGCTGGAGCACGGAGCCGACCCCGGCGCCAGGGACTACGGCGGCTCCTCGGCGCTGCTGTACGCGGCGCAGCGCGGCGACCGCCCGACGCTGCAGGCGCTGCTGGACGCGTGCGAGGCGCGGGGCCGAGAAGTCATCATCATCACCACGGCCACGTCGCCGTCGGGCACCAAAACCACGCGGCAGTACCTCCACGCGGCGCCGCCGTCCCCGGCGTCGTCGGCGTCGTCGTCTCCCGCCCCGTGCGCGTCCCCGTCGGACGTGGAGCTGCGCGCCGCCGGCGGCGAAACGGAGCGCGAGGAGCGCGTCTTCCGCTTCCCACCGCCGCCGCCGCCGCCGCCGCCCCCCCCCGTCGCCCCCCCGCCGCCCCCCCGAGCCCCGCGGCGGCCGCTGCAGCGCCTCAACTCGGAGCCGGGGGGGCTGCGGGCGGCGGGGGGCGCGGGGGGGCGGACGACGACGGAGGGGCTGCGGCCGTGCGCGCGCCCGCGGCGGCACAGCGCGGAGGGGCGCGACGCCGACGGGCCCGAATCCCCCCCCCCCCGGAGACCCCCGGCCGCCCCCGCCGCCGCTCCGCGGGCCCCGACGTGCGGGCGCCGCGCCGCCCCCCCCCATCTCCCCCGAGTCCCCCCCCGCTCCCCGCCGCCGCGCTCCCGGTTTGCTGCAGCGCCGCGGGTCGGGGCCGCTGCTCCTGGAGCCCCCCGGGCCGGGCAGAGCCCCCCCGCTGCTGCCCCCCCTGCTCGGCGCTCCCCCCCCGGCTCCGCCGTCGCCCAAAGGGCGCCGTCAACTGCGGCGCCGCCACTCCGTGCAGAGCGAGCAGACGTGGCGCAGCGCCGACGGCGGGGGGAGACCCTGAGGGACCCCACGGGGACCCCAACAAAACCCCACGGAGACCCCGTGGAGAACACACAGAGACACCACGGGACCCCAAAGCGACACCACGGGGACCCTGAAGTGACCCCATGGAGAACCCCACAGAGACCCCGTGGAGAACCCACAGAGACACCACGGGACCCCAAAGTGACCCCACGGGACCCCACAGAGACACCACGGGACCCCAAAGTGGCACCATGGGGACCCTGAAGTGACCCCATGGAGAACCCCACAGAGACCCCGTGGAGAACACACAGAGACACCATGGGACCCCAAAGTGACACCACGGGACTCCAAAGTGACACCATGGAGACCCCACAGAGACCCCATGGGGACCCCATGGAGAACCCACAGTGACACCACGGGACTCCAAAGTGACCCCACGGGACCCCACAGAGACACCACAGGACCCCAAAGTGGCACCATGGGGACCCTGAAGTGACCCCATGGAGAACCCCACAGAGACCCCGTGGAGAACCCACAGGGACACCATGGGACTCCAAAGTGACACCGCAGGATACCAAAGCATCACCATGGGGACCTCACAGTGACCCCATGGGGACCCCAACAAAACCCCACAGAGACCCCGTGGAGAACACACAGGGACACCACGGGGACCCCGAAGAAACCCCATGGGGACCCCAAAGCGACATCACGGGGATCCCACAGAGACTCCAAAAAAACCCCATTGAGACCCCATGGAGAACCCACAGGGACACCTCGGGACCCCAAAATGACACCACGGGACCCCAAAGTGACACCACGGGGATCCCAGAGCGACACCACGGGGACCCCAAAGTGACATCACGGGACCCCAAAATGACACCACGGGACCCCAAAGTGACTCCACGGGACCCCACAGAGACCCCCCGAGGACTGCACGGGGATCCCATGGGGACCCCACAGTAACTCCGTGGGGAACCCACGATGACCCCACAGTGACTCAGCAGAGAGCCCACGGGGACCCCACGGTGATACCGCAATGATCCTACAGTGACCCCACGGGGACACCGCAGCGACCCCATGAGGACCCCATAATGACCCCACGGGGTCCCCACAGTGACCCCCGCGATATCCCCACGGGGACCCCGCAGTTGACTTCGTGAAGACCCCAAAATGACCCCACGGGGATCCGACGGTGACCCCATAGGGATCTTAAAGTAACCCCACAGTGACCCCCCCGCGGACCCCACGAGTGACCCCGCAGCGCCCCGCTTGGGGTCACAGTGCGACCCACAGCGCCCCCTGGCGGTACGGCGGAGTGCGGCAGCGGGGCGGCAGACGCGGGGGGGGTCCGGCGGTGACACGGGGGGGGGGGGGGGGGAAGTGGGGGGACAGCGGCGGTGTCACGGAATAAAGGGGCGTGGGGACAGCACGGCTGTGGGGCGTCACCTCGGGGGGCGCATCTGGGGGTGGCACCCGGGGGCGCTGTCACGTCGGGGGGGCGTCGCGTGTGCCCGCTGTCACCTCCGGCTGCCCTCACGTCCACCTTCGGGTGCTGCGGACAGCACCTCCCACTCAGCGTGGGAGGGGGCGGAGGGGGCAGAGGGGGCGGAGGGGGCGGAGGGGGCGGAGGGGGCAGACGTGGGGGGTCCCCACCCCACAACCACACCGGAGTGGTGACAGAGGGGTTGTGCCCCCCCCCCCCCCCTCCTCAACCCCTCCCCAGAGCCGCCCCATCGCTATAGGGGCGCGGTGGTGAAGGCGTCTCGGGGCACCCCCAGGGGGACCCCACTGCTATGGGGCACAGCGTAGGGCTGCAGTGGGGCTCAAAGTGAGGCCCTGCAGTGAGGCTGCGCTGTGCGGGCAGCGCTGTCTGCAGTGAGCGCTGCGGGAGCACTGCAGAGCGGTACTGCAGCGCGGCCGGGATGGGGGGGGGGCGATGCTGTTGGCAGCTGCTATGGGGCACTGCTATGGGGCACTGCTATGGGGCACTGCCGTGAGACACTGACAGGGGGGCACTGTTGGGGCTGGGGGGGCTGCTATGGGGCACTGCTATGGGGCACTGCTATGGGGCACTGCCGTGAGACACTGATAGGGGGGCACTGTTGGGGCTGGGGGGGCTGCTATGGGGCACTGCCATAGGGGGGCACTGTTGGGGCTGAGGGGCTGCCATGGGGCACTGCTATGGGGCACTGCTGGGGTTGGAGGAGATGCTCTGAGGCTTTGCCATGGGGCACTGCTGGGGTTGCTGTGGGGCTCTGCTATAGGGCACTGCCATGGGGCATTTCTATGGGGCACCGCTATAGGGCACTGCCATGGGGCGCTGGGATGGGATGGGGGTGGGAATGGGAATGGGATGGGATGGGATGGGATGGGATGGGATGGGATGGGATGGGATGGGATGGGGATGGGATGGGGATGGGATGGGGATGGGATGGGGATGGGATGGGGATGGGATGGGGATGGGATGGGGATGGGATGGGGATGGGATGGGGATGGGATGGGGATTGGAATGGGATGGGGATGGAAGTGAGATTGGGATTGGGATTGGAATGAGGCTGAGAATGGGATGGGATTAGGATAGGATGGGATGGGATGGGATTGGGATGGGATGGGAATGGGATGGGATGGGATGGGATGGGATGGGAATGGGATGGGATGGGGATGGGATAGGGATGGGATGGGGATGGGGATGGGGATGGGGATGGGGATGGGGATGGGGATGGGGATGGGGATGGGACCCCAAAGATCCCAACACTGTGGTGAAGGCGGTCCTGGAGGTCCCGACGTGGTGTGATGACCCCAAAGATCCCAACACGGTGGTGAAGGCGGTCCTGGAGGTCCCACCCTGGTGGTCCCAATGCAGTGGTGATGCGCTGACCCCAAAGGTCCCAATGGGGTGGTGAAGGTGGTCCTGGAAGTCCCAACGTGGTGTGCTGACCCCAAAGGTCCCAACGCAGTGGTGATGCGCTGACCCCAAAGGCCGCCCCGTTCCCATCGTGGCGGTGCCGCGCGGCGCTCCCAACGCCGCAGCCCCCCATGCCCCACAACCTCATAACCCCACCGCCCCACAACTCCTCTGCCCCACAACTCCCTCCGAAAGCCCCCCACGCCCTTCCTCAGCCCCACAACCCCACCCCACAACCCCATAACTCCACTGGGGCGCGGCGAGGCGGCGCGCCGGGCGCTCGCGTTCCTCACGTTGGCCGCCATGGACGCGTCGGCCTTCGTCACCGTCGGCATCGCCTTGGAGCGGCACGGCGCCATCGTGCGGCCGCTGGGAGCGCGCGGCCAGGAGGAGGATGATGGTGGTGGTGGTGGTGGAGGGTGGTGGGAGAGGCCCGAAAGGGCTCCGTGATACGGCGCGGGGAGGAGCGGCCGACCCCGAAGGAGGGAGCAGAAGAGGAGGAGCTCAGCTCGGCTTTAATAAAAGGACCAACGATGGGAGGGCAGCGGAAATAAAAGCTGTTGGAAGGGCCGTCCCGTGGCGCTGAGAGGGCGGACGGAACCGCATCGCCCCCCCCGGGAGTGTGGCAGAACCGCATCGCCCCCCCGGCGGAGCAAAAGGGATCCGATGCCCCCATCGCATCCCACAGCGGCAGAACTCAGCCCCATCCGGGCCGCCCCGCTGCCCCCCACCCCATTCCCCCACCCCACGGGGAGCGCTGAACGCTCCGCTCCGACCGCTGCTCCCCAAACCCCCCCCCGACCCCAACCCCCCCCCATCCCCCCCCAATCCCCCCGGCTTCCAACTGCTGCCACGTGGGCTCCATCACCGGCGCCTCCTGTCCGGACTCCTGCTGCGCCGGCGCCCACCCCTGCATGGGATCACATTTGGGTTCATTTGGGCGTTTCTCACCCATCGATGGGGGGTTCTTTTATGGACGGGGGGGGGGGGGGGGGGGGGAGCAATGCAGGCGTAGGGCTTTCCGTCCCAGCACAGAGCGGGGCGCAGACCGCCCCCCCCTCCATCATTACCTCCTCTTTCCCTTCGGGGGCCCTCTGACGAAGCACCAATCCACGCTGACCGGCTGCCCCATCAGCTCCTGCCCGTTCAGCCCCTCCATGGCCGCCTGCGCCTCTTTGTACGTCTCGTACTCCACCAGCGTGTATCCCTATGGGGGGACGCGGAGCAGTGAGACCCCGGATGCCTTTTTTTTTGGGGGGGGGGGGGATCCCCTTTGAGCCCCCCCACCTTCAGGTAGCCGGT
This sequence comes from Gallus gallus, assembly GCF_016699485.2. Classification (NCBI taxonomy): domain Eukaryota; kingdom Metazoa; phylum Chordata; class Aves; order Galliformes; family Phasianidae; genus Gallus; species Gallus gallus. The sequence continues at coordinate 804,243 of NC_052556.1, forward strand.
CCTCCTGTCCAGGTTCAGGTGGATGTTTTTGATCTCTCCGTACTCAGCGAATTTGTCGTGGATGTCCTCCTCCGTCGCCTCCTCGTGGACGCCGGTGACAAAAAGGATCCAACCCTCCACCGCTGCGGCGCCGCCAAGTTTTGGGGGGGGTTATGGCAAATGTGGGGCCCCCAACAACGGCCCGGGGGGGTGGGGGGGGGGGGGGGGAAGGGGGGTTGGGGGGCAGAGGGCAGCACCGCCGGGGTCACACAGCACACAGGGAGGAGGGGGGCTGCGCCCCACCTGCAGCCCCACACGGAGCCGACCCCCCCCCCCCCCTCCCACCCCACATCTCAGCCCCACACGCCGTCCCGGTACCGCTGTGCCCCTCTCACGCCCCATATGTCGTTGTAGTACCACTGTGCCCCCTCCTCCACCCCATACCTCAGCCCCACATGCTATTGTAGTACTGTTGTAGCCTTCCCTGCCCCATAGCCCAGCCCCACACGCTGTCATTGTACTGCTGTCCCCCTCCCTGCCCCACATCCCAGCCCCACACGCTGTCCCGGTGCCGCTGTGCCCCCTCCTGCCCCACATCTCAGCCCCACACATCGCCATAGTATCTCTACGCCCTTTTCCTGCCCCACATCGCAGCCTCACACACCATCGCAACGCTGCGCCCCTCTCCCACTACAAATCCCAGCCCCACACCCCACACAGTGCCCCACACCCCACGCAGTGCCCCCACAGTCCACTACAATGCCCCAAACCCCATCATGGTACCCCACACCCCATAGTAGTGCCCCACACCCCACTGTAACTCCCCACACACCCAATCACAGAGCCCCACAGCCCACTGTAACGCCCCACACTCCACACAGTGCCCCACACCCCACCGTAACGCCCCACAGCCCACTGTAGTGCCCCACAGCCCACTGTAGTGCCCCACAGCCCACACCCCATTGTAGTGCCCCACAGCCCACTGTAACGCCCCACAGCCCACTGTAACGCCCCACACCCCATCATGGTGCCCCACACCCCACCGTAACACCACACAGCCCATTGTAGTGCCCCACACCCCACAGCCCACCGTAGTGCCCCACAGCCCACCGTAACACCCCACACCCCATCATGGTGCCCCACACCCCATTGTAGTGCCCCACACCCCACCATAACGCCCCACACCCCACCGTAACACCCCACAGCCCATTGTAGTGCCCCACACCCCATTGTAGTGCCCCACATCCCATTGTAGTGCCCCACATCCCACCGTAGCGCCCCACACCCCCTGTGAGGCCGCACAGCCCATGGCGGCGCCCCCCCCGCTACTCACACCTCTGCGGCCCGGGCTCATCGCCGTCCTGCTCCACGCTGTCGTAGTCCTCCCGCACCCGGGCCCGCGACCCTTCCTCTGCGGACAGCGGGGCGTCCCCTCAGCGCGGGGCGGCCCACCGCCGTTCGGCCCATCGCCGTTCGGCCCCCGCAGAGTCCCACACGGCCCCGTAGAGTCCCACACGGCCCCGCAGAGTCCCACACGGCCCCGCAGAGCGCCGCCCTCACCTGAGCCGAAGCCGCGGCCCTTCCGCTTCTTGGCCTTCTCCTTCAGCTTATGGATGCTCTCTGCGGAGAGACGGCCGGTGAGGGCCGGAGGGCGCCGGGGAGCGGGGAAAGGGAGCGGGGAACGGGAGCGGAGCCGCGCCGCCCGCCGGGCATCGGCCGCCCTCACCGTCGCCGTCCTCGTCCATGGCGAAGTCCTCGCCGCTCGGCTCGTGTAGGTCCAGCACGTCCGCCATCTTGCCGCGCTCTCCCCAACCGCCTTGCGGTGCACGACGGGAAGCGCGCCGGAAGCGGGGCGGTGCCGCGCGTCGGAAATGCGTCAGCGAAGCGCCAACCCGGCCGCGGGGAACCGCCATCTTGGGGAGGACGGAGAGGGGCGGAAGCGCGCGCGGCGCCATCTTGGGGAGGTCAAAGCGGCCGCAAAAACGGGCGCGCCCCATAGAAACCCCACGGAGCGGAGCGGCTCTGCGGTTGCGACCCCAAAAAACCCCATAGATACCCCACAGGCACCCCAAGGAACGGTGGCTCTGGGCCTCCACCCCACAAACACACGTACCCCACGGATACCCCATAGAAACCCCATGGATACCCTACAGATACCCCACAGACACCCCATGGATACCCCATAGACACTCCACAGACGCCCCATAGACACCCCACAGATACCCCACAGACACCCCATGGATACCCCACATCGGAGCTGTTTATTGTATAAAACCATGGATACAAAAGGCAGCGGTCGGTGCGTCAGCGGCGGTGTGCAGCGCTGCTATGGGGTGAGCACAGCGCTGCTATGGGGTGAGCACAGCACTGCTATGGGGTCAGGCACTGCTATGGGGTGACTGCAGCGCTGCTATGGGGTCAGGCACTGCTATGGGGTGAGCACAGCGCTGCTATGGGGTGAACACAGTGCTGCTATGGGGTGAGCACAGCGCTGCTATGGGGTGACTGCAGCACTGCTATGGGGTGAGCACAGCGCTGCTATGGGGTGAGCACAGTGCTGCTATGGGGTCAGGCACTGCTATGGGGTGAGCACAGTGCTGCTATGGGGTCAGGCACTGCTATGGGGTGACTGCAGCGCTGCTATGGGGTCAGGCACTGCTATGGGGTGAGCACAGCGCTGCTATGGGGTGAACACAGCGCTGCTATGGGGTCGGGCACTGCTATGGGGTGACTGCAGCACTGCTATGGGGTGAGCACAGCGCTGCTATGGGGTGAACACAACACTGCTATGGGGTCAGGCACTGCTATGGGGTGAGCACAGCACTGCTATGGGGTGAGCACAGTGCTGCTATGGGGTCAGGCACTGCTATGGGGTGAGCACAGCGCTGCTATGGGGTCAGGCACTGCTATGGGGTGAGCACAGCGCTGCTATGGGGTGAGCACAGCGCTGCTATGGGGTCAGGCACTGCTATGGGGTGACTGCAGCGCTGCTATGGGGGTCAGGCACTGCTATGGGGTGAGCACAGCGCTGCTATGGGGTGAACACAGTGCTGCTATGGGGTCAGGCACTGCTATGGGGTGAGCACAGCGCTGCTATGGGGTCAGGCACTGCTATGGGGTGAGCACAGTGCTGCTATGGGGTCAGGCACTGCTATGGGGTGAGCACAGCGCTGCTATGGGGTCAGGCACTGCTATGGGGTGAGCACAGCACTGCTATGGGGTGAGCACAGCGCTGCTATGGGGTCGGGCACTGCTATGGGGTGAGCACAGCGCTGCTATGGGGTCAGGCACTGCTATGGGGTGAGCACAGCGCTGCTATGGGGTGAGCACAGCGCCGCTATGGGGTCGGGCACTGCTATGGGGTGAGCACAGCGCTGCTATGGGGTCAGGCACTGCTATGGGGTGAGCACAGCGCTGCTATGGGGTCGGGCACTGCTATGGGGTGAGCACCGCGCTGCTATGGGGTCAGGCACTGCTATGGGGTGAGCACAGCGCTGCTATGGGGTCGGGCACTGCTATGGGGTGAGCACCGCGCTGCTATGGGGTGAGCACAGCACTGCTATGGGGTCAGACACTGCTATGGGGTGAGCACAGCGCTGCTATGGGGTCGGGCACTGCTATGGGGTGAGCACAGCGCTGCTATGGGGTGAGCACAGCGCTGCATTGGGTCAGGCACTGCTATGGGGTGAGCACAGCGCTGCTATGGGGTGAACACAGCGCTGCTATGGGGTCAGGCACTGCTATGGGGTGAGCACAGCGCTGCTATGGGGTCAGGCACTGCTATGGGGTGAGCACAGCGCTGCTATGGGGTGAGCACCGCGCAGCCGCTCGGCCGCTGCCGCCCCCATCCCGCACACATCAGAAACCACCGCTGCTGCGTCTATAAAAATATATATCAAACCCGGCGCCGGTGGGGATACAAAACGGCAGCGGCTCCGGGAACGGCGACCCCACAGCGCCGCTATGGGGGCGACCCCACAGCCCACAGCGCCACTATGGGGGCGACCCCACAGAGCCGCTATGGGGGCGACCCCACAGCCCACAGCATCCCTATCGGGGCGACCCCACAGCGCCGCTATGGGGGGCGACCTCAGAGCCCACAGCACCACTATGGGGGCGACCCCACAGCCCACAGCCCCGCTATAGGGGCGACCCCACAGCCCACAGCGCCGCTATAGGGGCAACCCCACAGCCCACAGCCCCGCTATGGGGGCGACCCCACAGCCCACAGCACCACTATGGGGGCGACCCTACAGCCCCGCTATGGGAGCGACCCCACAGCGCCGCTACGGGGGGCGACCCCACAGCCCACAGCACCACTATGGGGGCGACCCCACAGCCCACAGCACCACTATGGGGGCAACCCCACAGCCCACAGCGCCGCTGTAGGGGCAACCCCACAGCCCACAGTGCCGCTATGGGGGCGACCCCACAGTGCCGCTATGGGGGCGACCCCACAGCGCTGCTATAGGGGCGACCCCACAGCCCACAGCCCCGCTATGGAAGCGACCCCACAGCCCACAGCATCACTATGGGGGCGACCCCACAGCCCGCAGCGCCGCGTGGGGCGGCCGCAGCCCCCCCCCCCCCCCCCCCCCCCCCCCCCCAAAGCCCCCTGGGAGACCCCGCGGGGTCCGCGCGGCTGCCGTGGGGGGCGCAGCTCCCACCGCACGGCTCCCATCGCAGTGCAGAGCCGCGGCACACAGAGCCCCGCGTTGGGGCACGGAGGGGTCGGGCGGTGCTGAGGGCGTCGGGCTGCGCCCCCTGCGGCCCCCCCACCCCTTTAAAGGGGGACGGACGGGGAACCCCCCCGGCAGCGGGCGGGAGGTGGCGGAGCAACGCCGGAAGCGGCAGCGCGGAGCCGTACGGGAGCCCCGTTTGGGTTCTTTACGCGACCGAAACCAAAGCGACCAAAGGGAAAGAAAGGCTTCCAATGTGCAAAAGGGGGGTGGGGGGGGGGGGGGGTGGGGGGCGGAGGAGCCCTGCGGGGCGCCGGGGGGGGGGGGAGGGGGGTGAAGGGGGGGTCCCATTGGGGGGCTCAGCAGCCCGAGGAGTGCAGGCTGCCCAGCTGCCCGGCCGCCAGCAGCAGGATGTCCTTCCTCTCCTTGTGGAAGCGCAGCTCCTTCCCGGCCAGCCTCGCCTCGTCCAACTCGCGCTCGGTGGCGGCCAACTCACGGGACAGCGCGCCCGGGCTGCTCTGCTCCCTGCTCACCCAGTCCATGGCCATCTGCTGCCGGATGTCGTCGTCCAGAGCGCGGTGGGAGTAATGAGCCAGGACCTCCTGGGGGGGGGTGGGGAAAGGGGGGCTCAGGGGGTGCGCCGCGCCCGGCTCTATGCGGCTCTGTGCGCCGCGCCCGGCTCTGTGCGGCTCTGTGCGCCGCGCCCGGCTCTATGCGGCTCTGTGCGCCGCGCCCGGCTCTGTGCGCTCTGCCCGACTCTATGTGCTCTGCCGGGGGGGCTCAGGGGGTGCGCCGTGCCCGGCTCTGTGCGCTCTGCCGGGGGGCTCGTGGTGCGCCGTGCCCGGCTCTGTGCGCTCTATGCACTCTGCCCGGCTCTATGCGGCTCTGTGCGCTCTATGCACTCTGCCCGGCTCTATGCGGCTCTGTGCGCTCTGCCCGACTCTGTGCGGCTCTGTGCGCTCTGTGCGGCTCTGTGCGGCTCTGCGCTCTGCCGCGGGGCTCAGGGGGTGCGCCGTGCCCGGCTCTGTGCGCTCTGCCGGGGGGCTCAGGGGGTGCGCCGCGCCCGGCTCTGTGCGCTCTGCCCGGCTCTGTGCGCTCTGTGCGCTCTGCCCGGCTCTGTGCGCTCTGCCGGGGGGGCTCAGGGGGTGCGTCGTGCCCGGCTCTGTGCGCTCTGCCGGGGGGCTCGGGGTGCGCCGTGCCCGGCTCTGTGCGCTCTGTGCGCTCTGTGTGCTCTGCCCGGCTCTATGCGCTCTGCCCGGCTCTGTGCGGCTCTGTGCGCTCTGTGCGGCTCTGTGCGCTCTGCCGGGGGGGCTCGGGGTGCGCTCTGCCCGGCTCTGTGCGCTCTGTGCGGCTCTGTGCGCTCTGCCGGGGGGGCTCGGGGTGCGCCGTGCCCGGCTCTGTGCGCTCTGTGCGCTCTGCCAGGGGGGCTCAGGGGGTGCGCCGTGCCCGGCTCTGTGCGCTCTGCCGGGGGGCTCAGGGGGTGCGCTCTGCCCGGCTCTGTGCGCTCTGTGCGGCTCTGTGCACCGTGCCCGGCTCTGTGCGCTCTGCCGGGGGGCTCAGGGGGTGCGCTCTGCCCGGCTCTGTGCGCTCTGTGCGCTCTGCCGGGGGGGATCGGGGTGCGCTCTGCCCGGCTCTGTGCGCTCTGTGTGCTCTGTGCGCTCTGCCGGGGGGGGCTCGGGGTGCGCTCTGCCCGGCTCTGTGCGCTCTGCCCGGCTCTGTGCGCTCTGTGTGCTCTGTGTGCTCTGCCCGGCTCTATGCGCTCTGCCCGGCTCTGTGCCGCTCTGTGCGCTCTGTGCGCTCTGTGCGCTCTGCCGGGGGGGCTCGGGGTGCGCTCTGCCCGGCTCTGTGCGCTCTGTGCGCTCTGTGCGGCTCTGTGCGCTCTGCCAGGGGGGCTCAGGGGGTGCGCCGTGCCCGGCTCTGTGCGCTCTGCCGGGGGGCTCAGGGGGTGCGCTCTGCCCGGCTCTGTGCGCTCTGTGCGCTCTGCCGGGGGGGCTGTGAGGTGTGGGGAGTCCGCGTGGCCGGAGGGGAAACGGGGGGGACGGGGATCTGCTCGGATCCTGGGAGGACCCGTCTGCATGGCTGCGTCGGGGCTGGGGGCGCTGCATGGGGAGGGACACTGCATGGGAAGGGGACACCGCATGGGATGGGGACACCGCACGGGATGGGGACACCGCATGGGGAGGGGACACTGTGTGGGAAGGGGACACCGCACGGGAAGGGGACGCCAGCAAGGGGACACCAGATGGGAAGGGGACACTGCATGGGAAGGACGTGGAGCTCTTGGAGAGGGTCCAGAGGAGGGGCACTGAGATGGTCAGACGGCCACTGAGGGGTCAGAGGGGCACCGAGGGGTCAGAGGGGCATGGAGGTGGTCAGTGGGGCACTAAAAGGGTCAGAGGGGCACTGAGGTGGTCAGAGGGGCACTGAGGGGTCAGAGGGGCACCGAGGGGTCAGAGGGGCACTGAGGGGTCAGAGGGGCACCGAGGGGTCAGAGGGGCACCGAGGGGGTCAGTGGGACACTGAGGGGGTCAGAGGGGCACTGAGGGGTCAGAGGGGCGCCGAGAGGTCAGAGGGGCACCGAGGGGGTCAGAGGGGCACCGAGGGGGTCAGAGGGGCGCTGAGGGGGTCAGAGGGGCGCTGAGGGGTCAGAGGGGCGCTGAGAGGTCAGAGGGGCACTGAGGGGTCAGAGGGGCACTGAGGGGTCAGAGGGGCACTGAGGGGTCAGAGGGGCACCGAGGGGGTCAGAGGGCTGGAGCAGCTCTCCTGTGAGGAAGGCTGGAGGGAACTGGGCTTGTTCAGCCTGGAGAAGGGACGGCTGCGGGGAGACCTCATTGCGGCCTTACAGTACTTGGAGGGAGCGTATAAACAGGAGGGGAACGGCTGTTCTATGGTGGATGGCCATAGGACAAGGGGGGATGGTTTAAAGTGGGACAGGGGAGGGTTAGGTTGGATATTGGGAAGTTTTTCCCCCAGAGGTGGTGACGCACTGAACAGGTTGCCCAAGGAGGGGTGGATGCCCCATCCCTGCAGGCATTCCAGGCCAGGCTGGATGTGGCTCTGGGCAGCCTGGGCTGCTGGTTGGCGACCCTGCACACAGCAGGGGGTTGGAGCTGGATGAGCATTGTGGTCCTTTCAACCCAGGCCGTGCTATGAGTCAATGATTTTATGGGTCCTGATGGCACCCTATAGGTCCTAACGGCACCCTATGGGTCCTAATGGCGCCCTACAGGTCCTAAGGGCAGCCTGAGCTGCTGGTTGGCAGCCCTGCACACAGCAGGGGTTGAAGCTGATGGTCACTGCGGTCCTTTGCAACCCAGGCCGTGCTATGAGTCAATGATTCTATGGGTCCTGATGGTGCCCTACAGGTCCTAATGGCATCGTATGGGTCCTAATGGCACCCTATGGGTCCTCATGGCACCCTGTGGGTCCTCATGGCACCCTACAGGTCCTAAGGGCACCCTACGGGTCCTAAGGGCAGCCTGGGCTGCTGGTTGGCAGCCCTGCACACAGCAGGGGTTGGAGCTGATGGGCATTGCAGTCCTTTGCAACCCAGGCCATGCTATGACTCAATGATTCTATGGGTCCTAATGGCGCCCTACAGGTCCTAACAGCACCCTATGGGTCCTAACAGCACCCTATGGGTCCTCACGGCACCCTACAGGTCCTCATGGCGCCCTACAGGTCCTAAGGGCACCCTACAAGTCCTAAGGGCAGCCTGGGCTGCTGGTTGGCAGCCCTGCACACAGCAGGGGTTGGAGCTGATGGTCACTGTGGTCCTTTGCAACCCAGGCCGTGCTATGAGTCAATGATTCTATAGATCCTAATGGTGCCCTACAGGTCCTAATGGCATCGTATGGGTCCTAATGGCACCCTACAGGTCCTAATGGCACCCTACGGGTCCTAATGGCACCCTATGGGTCCTAATGGCGCCCTATGGGTCCTAATGGCGCCCTACAGGTTCTCTGGGCAGCCTGGGCTGGTTGGCAGCCCTGCACACAGCGGGGGTTGGAGCCGATGGTCACTGCGGTCCTTTGCAACCCAGGCTGCGCTATGAGTCAATGGTTCTACGGGTCCTAATGGCGCCCTACAGGTCCTAATGGCACCCTATGGGTCCTAACGGTGCCCTATGGGTCCTCATGGTGCCCTACAGGTCCTAACAGCGCCCTACAGGTCCTAAGGGCAGCCTGAGCTGCTGGTTGGTGACCCTGCACACAGCGGGGGTTGGAGCTGATGGTCATTGTGGTCCTTTCAACCCAGGCTGTGCTATGAGTCAATGATTCTACGGGTCCTAATGGTGCCCTACAGGTCCTAATGGCACCCTACAGGTCCTAATGGCACCTCCTATGGGTCCTAATGGTGCCCTACAGGTCCTAATGGCACCCTACGGGTCCTAACAGTGCCCTACGGGTCCTAAGGGCAGCCTGGGCTGCTGGTTGGCAGCCCTGCACACAGCAGGGGGTTGGAGCTGATGGTCATTGCAGCCCTTTGCAACCCAGGCCATGCTATGAGTCAATGATTCTATGGGTCCTAATGGTGCCCTACAGGTCCTAATGGCATCGTATGGGTCCTAATGGCACCCTATGGGTCCTAACGGCATCCTATGGGTCCTAACGGCATCCTATGGGTCCTAACAGCGCCCTACAGGTCCTAAGGGCAGCCTGGGCTGCTGGTTGGCAGCCCTGCACACAGCGGGGGTTGGAGCCGATGGTCGCCGCGCCCCTTTGCAACGCAGACCATGCTATGAGTTAATGATTCTATGGGTCCTAATGGCGCCCTACAGGTCCTAATGGCACCCTATGGGTCCTAACGGTGCCCTATGGGTCCTCATGGCGCCCTATGGGTCCTAACGGTGCCCTATGGGTCCTCATGGTGCCCTACAGGTCCTAAGGGCAGCCTGGGCTGCTGGTTGGCAGCCCTGCACACAGCAGGGGGTTGGAGCTGATGGTCATTGCAGCCCTTTGCAACCCAGGCCATGCTATGAGTCAATGATTCTATGGGTCCTAATGGTGCCCTACAGGTCCTAATGGCATCGTATGGGTCCTAATGGCACCCTATGGGTCCTAACGGCATCCTATGGGTCCTAACGGCATCCTATGGGTCCTAACAGCGCCCTACAGGTCCTAAGGGCAGCCTGGGCTGCTGGTTGGCAGCCCTGCACACAGCGGGGGTTGGAGCCGATGGTCGCCGCGCCCCTTTGCAACGCAGACCATGCTATGAGTTAATGATTCTATGGGTCCTAATGGCGCCCTACAGGTCCTAATGGCACCCTATGGGTCCTAACGGTGCCCTATGGGTCCTCATGGCGCCCTATGGGTCCTAACGGTGCCCTATGGGTCCTCATGGTGCCCTACAGGTCCTAAGGGCAGCCTGGGCTGCTGGTTGGCAGCCCTGCACACAGCGGGGGTTGGAGCCGATGGTCGCCCCTTTGCAACGCAGGCCGTGCTACGGTGCTCCGACTCACCTGCCGTGAGCACTGCCGCTCCCGCATGGCCTTCAGGCTGCCGTTCCAGTGCAGCAGTTGGAACACCGTCATCAGCTCCTGCAACGGCAGCGGCGGTCAGCGGGCGCCAGCAGTGCAGGCCGCGCTCCCCCCGGCCCCGTGAGCTCCGTGCTGTGCGCCATGCGCGGCCCCAACGGCTGCGGGGTCACAGTGCCATTCGGGGCTCCGTGAGCGGTAGAGCTGTGAGTTCACATTCACAGCCGGCGCTCATCAGAAGGACAACGGGGGAGACCGGGAACGGCAGCGATGTCAGCGGAGATCCCCACCTCCCAGTGGGCACCGGCGCTCCGTTCTGCTCTCCCCGTGGGGCCGCAGAGCTGCGGCGACCCCTGAGCTGCCCATAAATGGAGGGACAGCCCTCCCAGGGCAGGCGGTGCAACCAACACGGTTGTGGGACGGAGCGGTGGGGGCTCAGCTCTCCGCCGTCCGCCCCGCGGGGGCTCCTTCTGCTCCGCTGCTCGGCGGCCGTCGGCACCGCAGCAGCCGCCCTCCTCCGCACCGCGGGCGCCTCATTGCACCTTCTGCTGCAGCAAGAGGTGGAGCAAAGCCGGCTGGGGGGGTGGGGGGGGCTCAGGGGATGAGCTGTGTGCCATCAGCAGCCCTGATCACAGGACGGACAACGGAGGGGGCAGAGGCTGAAGGAAGGGCTGCCTTTGCACATCACTGCTCCCATTGCATGGGCTGAAGGAAGGGCTGCCTCTGCACCACTGCTCCCATTGCATGGGCTGAAGGGCTGCCTCTGCACCACCGCTCCCATTGCATGGGCTGAAGGAAGGGCTGCCTCTGCACCACTGCTCCCATTGCATGGGCTGAAGGAAGGGCTGCCTCCACATCACTGCTCCCATTGCATGGGCTGAAGGGCTGCCTCTGCACCACTGCTCCCACTGCATGGGCTGAAGGAAGGGCTGCCTCCACATCACTGCTCCCATTGCATGGGCTGAAGGGCTGCCTCTGCACCACTGCTCCCATTGCGTGGGCTGAAGGGCTGCCTCTGCACCACTGCTCCCATTGCATGGGCTGAAGGAAGGGCTGCCTCTGCACCACTGCTCCCATTGCATGGGCTGAAGGGCTGCCTCTGCACCACTGCTCCCATTGCGTGGGCTGAAGGAAGGGCTGCCTCCACATCACTGCTCCCATTGCATGGGCTGAAGGAAGGGCTGCCTCCGCTCCACTGCTCCCATTGCATGGGCTGAAGGAAGGGCTGCCTCCGCTCCACTGCTCCCATTGCATGGGCTGAAGGAAGGGCTGCCTCTGCACCACTGCTCCCATTGCATGGGCTGAAGGAAGGGCTGCCTCTGCACCACTGCTCCCATTGCGTGGGCTGAAGGGCTGCCTCTGCACCACTGCTCCCATTGCGTGGGCTGAAGGAAGGGCTGCCTCCGCTCCACTGCTCCCATTGCATGGGCTGAAGGGCTGCCTCCGCTCCACTGCTCCCATTGCATGGGCTGAAGGGCTGCCTCTGCACCACTGCTCCCATTGCGTGGGCTGAAGGGCTGCCTCTGCACCACCGCTCCCATTGCATGGGCTGAAGGAAGGGCTGCCTCTGCACCACTGCTCCCATTGCGTGGGCTGAAGGGCTGCCTCTGCACCACTGCTCCCATTGCGTGGGCTGAAGGAAGGGCTGCCTCTGCACCACTGCTCCCATTGCGTGGGCTGAAGGAAGGGCTGCCTCTGCTCCACTGCTCCCATTGCATGGGCTGAAGGAAGGGCTGCCTCCGCTCCACCGCTCCCATTGCGTGGGCTGAAGGAAGGGCTGCCTCCGCACCGCCGCTGTGGGGCCGATGGCACCGCATCCTCCAAACCCCAAACGGCTCCACGGGGAGAAACCCGAACCCAACTCCACCTGCTGGCCCAGCAGCGCTGCAAACCCGGGGTGCCATTGGGAGGACACCAAAGGCACGCTGAAAGCGCAGCGCTCGCAGAGCGCGGCACGATGGAACCCGACGCGGAACCCTGAGCCCCACCTGGAACTCCAGCATGGATTTCCCTTTGTTGGACTCCAGCATGAAGCGGAAGGCGCCGATGCCGGTGTTGGGGTTGTCGGCCTCCTCCTGGTTGCCCTGCAAGAGAGGAGAGCTGAGCTGCAACGGACAGCAGCGCCGCAGCGCAGCGCTGTCAGCGCCGCGGGGATCCGTGAGCTGCGGCGCCGTCTGCACGACTGCTGAGCGCAGAGCAGCAAAGCAGCGCCAGCAAACAAACCCGGCGGCGCACGGAGGGAGAACGGGGAGGTTTTAACGCCGGGAGGAGCGCAGGGGGTCGGGGCTCCCCCCGGGCACAGCCTTACGTTGAAGGACGCCAGGGCCTCCGACACGCTCTTCTCGATGAACTCGTCCGTGATCCTCCGCGAGGGATGCTCGTTAAACACCGAGTTCATCAGCGCGATCTTAGCGGCGCTCCTCCGCGCCTCGGCCTTGGTGGGACAGAACTGAGGGGGGAGAAAGGGCTGTCGGGGCTGCACGGCGCTGCGGGGACAGCACTGCAGGGACAGCGCTGCAGGGACAGCACAGCTGCAGCCCCACAGCACTGCAGGGACAGCGCTGCTGCAGCCTCACCGCACTGCAGGGACAGCACAGCACTGCAGGGACAGCACTGCTGCAGCCCCACAGCATCACCAGGGCAGCACAGCGCTGCAGGGACAGCACAGCACTGCAGGGACAGCACAGCTGCAGCCTCATAGCACTGCAAGGACAGCACAGCACTGCAGGGACAGCACAGCTGCAGCCCCACAGGCAGCACAGCTGCAGCCTCAGAGCACTGCAGGGACAGCACAGCACTGCAGGGACAGCACAGCTGCAGCCTCAGAGCACTGCAAGGACAGCACAGCACTGCAGGGACAGCACAGCTGCAGCCCCAGAGCACTGCAAGGACAGCACAGCACTGCAGGGACAGCACAGCTGCAGCCTCAGAGCACTGCAGGGACAGCACAGCACTGCAGGGACAGCACAGCTGCAGCCCCACAGCACTGCAGGGACAGCACAGCACTGCAGGGACAGCACAGCTGCAGCCTCATAGCACTGCAGGGACAGCACAGCTGCAGCCTCAGAGCACTGCAAGGACAGCACAGCACTGCAGGGACAGCACAGCTGCAGCCCCAGAGCACTGCAAGGACAGCACAGCACTGCAGGGACAGCACAGCTGCAGCCTCAGAGCACTGCAGGGACAGCACAGCACTGCAGGGACAGCACAGCTGCAGCCCCACAGCACTGCAGGGACAGCACAGCACTGCAGGGACAGCACAGCTGCAGCCTCATAGCACTGCAGGGACAGCACAGCTGCAGCCCCACAGCACTGCAGGGACAGCACAGCACTGCAGGGACAGCGCTGCTGCAGCCTCACAGCACTGCAAGGACAGCACAGCACTGCAGGGACAGCACAGCTGCAGCCTCATAGCACTGCAAGGACAGCACAGCACTGCAGGGACAGCACAGCTGCAGCCTCACAGCACTGCAGGGACAGCACAGCTGCAGCCCCACAGCATCACCAGGGCAGCACAGCACTGCAGGGACAGCACAGCTGCAGCCCCACAGCATTGCCAGGGCAGCAGAGCTGCAGCCTCCTCCTCTCAGCCCCACACCAGCAGCACAGCAGGGCTGCACTGTCCTCCCCCAGCCCCACACCAGCAGCACAGCAGGGCCACAGCCTCCCCCCCTGGCCCCACACCAGCACAGCAGGGCTGCATTGTCCTCCCTGCAGCCCCACAGCAGCAGCACAGCAGGGCCACAGGCCTCCTCCCCCAGCCCCACACATCCTCCCCCAGCCCCACACCTCGTCCCCCAGCCCCACACCAGCACAGCAGGGCCGCAGCCTTCCTCCCCCAGCCCCACACCTCGTCCCCCAGCCCCACACCCCGTCCCCCAGCCCCACCCCCCCCCCAGCCCCACACGTCCTCCCCCAGCCCCACACCAGCACAGCAGGGCTGCGCTGTCCTCCCTGCAGCCCCACAGCAGCAGCACAGCAGGGCCACAGGCCTCCTCCCCCAGCCCCACACATCCTCCCCCAGCCCCACACCTCGTCCCCCAGCCCCACACCAGCACAGCAGGGCCGCAGCCTTCCTCCCCCAGCCCCACACCTCGTCCCCCAGCCCCACACCCCGTCCCCCAGCCCCACCCCCCCCCCCAGCCCCACATGTCCTCCCCCAGCCCCACACCCCCTCCCCCAGCCCGGCGTAGCTCTGGGGGGCTCTCAGACCCCCCGAAGCCATTGGGGGGGCGGTGGCACTCTGAGCACAGCAGCGGGACGCGCCGCCCACCTCAGCAGGAGCGATTCCCTGCAGGGCGCTGTGTGACCCACGGGCACGGCGTGCTGTGGGGCCGGGAGCACCGCTCTGCTGCCGCAGCTGCCGTTCGGATGCGTTCCTCCGGCGCAGAGCTGCAGCTCACAGCTCCCGCAATGGGATTCGGCACCGCCAACACCCGCTGCGCTTCTCAGCCCTTCTCAGCCCTTCTCAGCCCTTCACCCTTCGGGGCGGACCTTTGGGTTGGACGCTTTTCCTCCCCCCCCCCCCCCACGGGGAAGGCTGGGCTTGTGCCAAGGCCTCACCACTCTCGCTAATTACCCCTGTAAATCACAATCCCTGATAAGGCAGGGAAACACCCTTATCTCCTCGGCCTGCCTGTGTCGATCGACTCAGCTAACCTGAGGCCAGTTTCCCTAACCTTAACAAATATCCCTGGAAGGCTAAGGACACCCCGGAAAAAGGAATATGAACTCAACACTTGCTGGATGGCCCCCTCATTATTTAACCACGTTAACAAAGCCCCCCCCCCCCAAAACAAAAGGGCAAATCGCTGTCTCGTTTGGCTGTACAGAAGATCCCCATTGGCTGAAGGCAGGAGGGCCGATAGCCGATTTTAACCACTTGTGGTTTGTGATAGAACTGCCGAAGACTCCACGGCACCACAACGCTGACTGTACCTCTCCATGGCATATTTGGGTTGCGACAGCGTTAAGCTTTCAGCTGTTGTGGCTGTGGGCGATGACCGACATCAGTCCTCGGATCTGTTCAACCTCACGCTTTGGCTTCAGAGCTTCTACAGGTCATGGTGGCTCATCGGTACTCACAGCGATGCCATTCCTTTGGCCCCCTTCTTCCACCCCTTTTTATATGATTTGCATAGAACTCCTCCGCGGTGCTACAAAACTGCTAACAGACTGGGAAACGAACCAAGGGACCTCCCCGTAATATCCCTTAGACGCGGTCACAAAACTAATCTACCATAAAACCCTTTGCATTGATGCTTCTCAGTGCCACATCAGCCCAGCAGTTCCATCCAAACCACGGCTGTTGGAAGCCGTCGAAGTTCTGTCTATGTTTCTGGGATTACCCCTCCGGGGTTATACTGGAAAACTCAAACACGGAGCTTTGCTGTCCAATTTCGGCACCTCGAGGACGGACCCGGGGTGTAACCCAGGCCCTGCAGGGAGCCCCGACCCCAACCCATCCCCGCCGCCCCCCATCCCAGCCGTGCCCGGGGCTGAGGCCGTACCTGGAAGCTGCCGAAGCAGCTGCCGCCGGGCAGGGTGACGTAGCAGACGTAGGGCGGGCTGTTGGCCGGGACCATCTCGTACACCACCAGGGCTCCGTTCTTCAGGTCGGCCCCCCGGGACTGCTTCATCTGCCAGAACTCCTGCAGGGCCTCCACCACATTCACTGCGGGGCAGAAGGAAGGAGGGATCAGACACCGAACACTGCAGAGCTGCCGGGATGGGTCCGGAGGGCCACAGAGGGGAGCGGAGGGCTGAGCACCACCCCTGGAAGGGAGGCTGAGGGAGATGGGCTGCTTCAGAATGGGGAGGGGACGGCTGCGGGGAGACCTCGTTGCGGCCTTACAGTACTTGGAGGGAGAGTACAAACAGGAGGGGAACGGCTGCTGACGTGGGTGGATAGCAATAGGACAAGGGGGAATGGTTTAAAGTGGGACAGGGCAGGTTTAGGTTGGCTGTTAGTCATTATGGCCACCGCTGCTTCCTTATGGCCAACACCGCTTCGTTGCGCCCAACACTTCTCTGTTATGGCCATCATTGCTTTGTTACACCCATCACTGCTTCGTTATGCCCATCACTGCTTCTTTATGGCCACCACTGCTTCGTTGCACCCACCACTTCTCTGTTATGGCCATCATTGCTTCCTTATGGCCAACACTGCTTCATTGCACCCACCACTGCTTCGTTATCCCCACCGCTGCCTCCTTATGGCCAACACTGCTTCGTTGCGCCCACCACTTCTCTGCTATGCCCACCACTGCCTCCTTATGCCCATCACTGCTTCGTTATCCCCACCACTGCTTCGTTATGCCCATCACTGCTTCTTTATGGCCACCACTGCTTCATTGCGCCCAACACTTCTCTGTTATGGCCATCATTGCTTCCTTATGGCCAACACTGCTTCATTGCACCCACCACTTCTCTGCTATGCCCACCACTGCTTCATTATGCCCATCACTGCTTCGTTATGCCCAATGCTGCTTCGTTATCCCCACCACTGCTTCGTTATGCCCACCACTGCTTCCTTATGGCCACCACTGTTTCGTTGCGCCCAACAGTTCTCTGTTATCCCCACCACTGCTTCGTTATGCCCATCACTGCTTTGTTATGGCCACCACTACTTCCTTATGGCCAACAATGCTTTGTTGCGCCCAACACTTCTCTGTTACGGTCATCATTGCTTTGTTACGCCCATCACTGCTTCGCTATCCCCACCACTGCCTCCTTATGGCCACCACTGCTTCGTTACACCCAACACTGCTTCCTTATGGCCAACACTGCTTCACTGCGCCCAACACTTCTCTGTTATGGCCATCACTGCTTCATTATCCCCACCACTGCTTCGTTATCCCCACCACTGCTTCGTTGTGGCCACCGCTGCCTCCTTATGGCCAACACCGCTTCGTTGCGCCCAACACTTCTCTGTTATGACCATCATTGCTTTGTTATGCCTACCACTGCTTCGTTATGCCCACCACTTCTCTGTTATGGCCATCATTGCTTTGTTATGCCCACCACTGCTTCGTTATGCCCACCGCTGCTTCCTTATGGCCAACACTGCTTCATTGCGCCCAACACTTCTCTGTTATGCCCACCACTGCCTCCTTATGGCCAACACTGCTTTGTTGTGCCCAATGCTGCTTCCTTATGGCCAACGCTGCTTTGTTGTGGCCATCACTGCTTCATTGTGGCCATCACTGCTTCGTTGTGGCCACCGCTGCCTCCTTATGGCCAACACTGCTTCATTACGCCCAACACTTCTCTGTTACGCCCAACACTTCTCTGTTACGCCCATCACTGCTTCATTATCCCCACCACTGCTTCGTTATGCCCACCACTGCTTCGTTATGCCCACCACTGCTTCCTTATGGCCACCACTGCTTCCTTATGGCCACCACTTCTCTGTCATCCCCACCACTGCTTCCTTCTGCCCACCACTGCCTCCTTATGGCCACCGCTGCTTTGTTATGGCCACCGCTGCTTCGTTGTGGCCACTGCTGCCTCCTTATGGCCACCGCTGCCTCCTTATGGCCACCGCTGCCTCCTTATGGCCACCGCTGCTTCGTTGTGTCCACCGCTGCCTCCTTCTGCCCACCGCTGCCTCCCTGTGCCCACCAAACAGCAGCCGCACGCAGGGCAGAGCAGTTCCTTTCCGGAGGGCGACCCAACCCTCCACCCTCGTGGTTCTCAGGGAGCAGCGACCCCATCTGCACCCCCGAAGGATTTCAGCGCAGAGAGGAGGCGCAGAGCAGAGCTCCTCCTTCACATCCCCGATGCTCAGAGATCCGCCGAGCCAGGGCTGCTCCGAGCCAGGCCTGCTCCGAGCCAGGGACACGGAGCAGCCCACCGTGAGCCAGGGCCGCCCCTGCTGTGTTCTGTGTTCCTGGCCGTGCAGCGCGGCCCCGCACGACCCGTCAGCCCCGCACGCTCAGCACAGCCCCGCTAAGTGCTTCCACATGGCGCAGCCCGGCTGCACGCAGACGGCCAGCAGCACGGTGGCTGCCAGCCCTCCCCTCCTGCCCCGATGCTGCAAGCAGGAGCTGCCGGCTCCAAACAGCCCCGGAGCCTCCCGTGGGGCACTGCAGGGGATTCCTTCCATCAGCATGGGGTGGGGTGGGGGGTCGGTGGGACGGGGAGGGGGGCGGTGGGATGGGGAGGGGGTCAGTGGGATGGGGAGGGGGGCGGTGGGACGGGGAGGGGGTCGGTGGGACGGGGAGGGGGGCGGTGGGACGGGGAGGGGGTCGGCCCTCTCTGCTCTGCCCTCGTGAGGCCCCATCTGCGGCGCCACGGCCGGGGGTGGGGACCCCGATGGAAGAAAGATGGGGAGCTGTTGGAGAGGGTCCAGAGGAGGCCATAAGGATGAGCGGAGGGCTGCAGCACTTCCCCTACGAGGACAGGCTGAGGGAGCTGGGATTGCTCAGCCTGGAGAAGGGAAGGCTGTGGGGTGAGATCAGTGCAGCCTTCCAGGACCTACAGGGAGCCTCCAAACAGGAGGGGAGGCAACTCTTTGAGAGGGTATATAAGAGCAGAACGAGGGGAAATGGTCTGAAGCTGAAGGAGGGCAGACTGAGGTTGGATGTCAGGGGGAAATTCTGTACTGGGAGAGCGGGGAGGTGGTGGAACAGCCGCCCAGAGGGGCTGCGGGTGCCCCATCCATCCCTGGAGGTGTTCGAGGCCGGGTTGGATGCGGCCCTGGGCAGTCTGGGCTGTATCAGATATGGATGTTGGGGGGGATGGGGGGGGTTGGAGCTTCACCCTCCTCGGGGTCCCTTCCAACCCAACCCACCCTGTGATCCCACGACGGGGGCTGAGCACTGCCCGGCACACCTCTGTGTGCGCTTCCACTGCGAAAGCACGAACTCCATCCGTCCCCGCACAGAGCCACGCGAATATCGCAGCACGCCGCTCCGGCACGGCAGGAATCCCGCTCAGAAACGCCCTCCCCGTCCCTCGGTGCAGACGTGGACTGCAGCACAAACACAGCAATCCCAGCCCGCCCCGCGCTGAGCTGAGCTGCGCTCCTCAACCCCAACCTCTGCGGTCAGCAAAGCAAAACACGGCGCCCGCAGCCCGACGGGCGGCCATACAGACAGCAGCAGCGCCCACATCCCAGCCCGGCACCGCTCGTCTGCGGGCAATGGGGCACTGCGGGGCAGCGGGGGGGATGGGGGGGTGGGGGAGTGAGGGGGAGAGGGGATGGAGAAGGGGAAAGGGAGGAGTGAGGGGGGAGAGGGGGAAGGAGAGAGGGGGAGAGGGGAAAGGAGAGAGGGGGAGAGGGGAAAGGAGAGAGGGGGGAAAAGGGGAAATGGGGGAGGAAGGGGGGAGAGGGGATGGAGAAGGGGAAAGGGAGGAGCGAGGGGGGAGAGGGGGAAGGAGAGAGGGGGAGAAGGGAAAGGAGAGAGGGGGAAGGAGAGAGGGGGAGAGGGGAAAGGAGAGAGGGGGAAGGAGTGAGGGGGGAGAGGGGATGGAAAAGGGGAAAGGGAGGAGTGAGGAGAAAATGGGGGAGCGAGGGGGGAGAGGGGATGGAGAAGGGGAAAGGGAGGAGTGAGGGGGGAGAGGGGGAAGGAGAGAGGGGGGAGAGGGGGAAGGAGAGAGGGGGGAAAAGGGGAAATGGGGGAGGAAGGGGGGAGAGGGGATGGAGAAGGGGAAAGGGAGGAGTGAGGGGGAAGAGGGGGAAATGGGGGAGAGGAGATGGAAAAGGGGAAAGGGAGGAGTGAGGAGGAAATGTGGGAGAGGGGTGAGGGGGGAGAGGGGAAATGGGGGAGTGAGGGGGGAGAGGAGAAAGGAGTGAGGGGGGAGAGGGGTGAAATGGGAGAGTGAGGGGGAAGAGGGGATGGAGAAGGGGAAAGGGAGGAGTGAGGGGGGAGAGGGGAAAGGAGTGAGGGGGAAAGGGGGAAAGGGGGGAGAGGGGAAGGAAAAGGGGAAAGGAAGGAGTGAGGGGGGAGAGAGGAAAGGAGTGAGGGGGGAGATGGGTGAAATGAGGGAGGGAGGGGGGAGAGGGGATGGAAAAGGGGAAAGGGAGGAGTGAAGGGGGACGGGGGAAACAGGAGTGAGGGGGGAGAGGGGCAAATGGGGGAGGGAGGAGGAGAGGGAAAAGGAGTGAGGGGGAAAGGGGGAAATGGGGGAGAGGGGATGGAAAAGGGGAAAGGGAGGAGTGAGGGGGGGAAAGGAGTGAGGGAGGAGAGGGGGAAATGGGGGAGGGAGGGGGGAGAGAGGGAATGGGGGAGAGGGGATGGAGAAGGGGAAAAGGAGTGGGGGGAGAGGGAGAAAAGGGGGAGTGAGGGGGGAGAGGGGTGAAATGGGGGGGGAAGGGGGTGAGAGGGGAAATGGGGTCAGTGGGGGGAAAAGGGGAAAGGGAGCGAGGGGGGATGGAGGAAGGAAAAGGAGTGGGGGGGAGATGGGCGAAATGGGGGGGGGGGGGAAGGAGGAGCGACGGAGGAGGGGGGCAGCCGGAGGAGGGAGGGGGGCGGGGGGGGGGGGGATGAGCGGCGAAAGGCGGCGGGGGGGTCCGAAAGGCGGCGGGGGGGACCGAAAGGCGGCGGGGGGGACCGAAAGGCGGCGGGGGGACCCCGAGCAGCCGCCCCAACCCCCCCAACACCCCCCATCCCCCCCCGCTCACCGCGGCCGTAGCCCTGCGTGTGTTTGGCGAAGCTCCGCACCACCGCCTCCACCGCCTCCCGCAGCACCGCGGGCGGCCCCGAGCCGGGGGGGGGCGGCGGGGCGGAGGCGGCGGAGCCCTGCAGGCCCAGCGGGGGCGGCGGCGGCGGCAGCCCCAGGCCCGGCCCCAGAACGGCCGGAGGAGGCGGAGCGGCGGCGGGCGGAGGGGCGGCGGGAGCCCCGGTGACCCCGGGCCGCAGGGAGCGCAGCGTCCCGCCCACGCCGGGCTGCAGCCGCTGCGCCCGCACCGACTCCATCGTCGCTCTGAGGGGAGAG
This sequence comes from Gallus gallus, assembly GCF_016699485.2. NCBI lineage: Eukaryota > Metazoa > Chordata > Aves > Galliformes > Phasianidae > Gallus > Gallus gallus. Next base: position 825,318 of record NC_052556.1, read on the forward strand.
CGCCGCGGGGGCGCCGCTGCCACTCACGGCGCGCGGGGCCAATGGGCGTGGAGATCGCCGCGGCGAGGGGGCGGGGAGAGAGGGCGGCGGTGGCCAATGGGATGCGCGGAGGGGCTCGAGGGGCGGGGCGGAGAGGGGGAGACCAATCCCAGCGCTGAGATCCGGGGGGTGGGCGGGGACGAGGACGGGGGAGGGCCAATCGGAGTCGGGGAGCGTCGGAGGAGCGTGAAGGCGGAGGGGAGCTCTCGCCTTGCCGGCGCCAATCGGGAATGAGGGACGCGGGAAGGGGGCGGGGCCTCAGGGGCGGCGGCCAATTGCAGTGCGGCGCTCACGGTAACCGCAAAGAGAGAATCAAAACGCAAAGCAGCCGAGGCGGGGGTGGGGACGAGAGGGCGAGAGGACGAGCGTGAATCTGGCCAATCAGAGGGCTCCTCCGCGAGATTGAGGCGGGGACTGTTACAATGGCCCAATCGCAGCCTCTGTTTTGATCCTTGGGGGCGTGCCCCAGCGCGTCCAGCCAATGGGAGCAGGCGATGCGGGGGGGCGGTGCCGCGTAACCTCCACCCGCCAGGTGGCACTCGTCTCTCTTTGACCCACCGCGACTTCCGGCACGCCGCCGGAAGTGGCCGCGCGCTGCTGCCCGCAATCGGGAGCGCCATGGAGACGTGGGTGCGCTTCAGCGCGCAGAGCCAGGCCAAGGAGCGGCTCTTCAGGTGCGGGGCCGCCCGGCGTCCCCTCCGCGGTGCCCGGAGGCCGCCCGCCGCCCCTCCCTCGGGCTCGGGCCCTGCCCGCCGCCCCCCCCGCCCGGGCCCGGCCTCTGCCCGGTGTCCCCCGCCGGGCCCCGGGCCCTGAGGCCGCGCTGTCTCTCGCAGGGCCGCGCAGTACGCGTGCACGTTGGCCGGGGACGCGCTGCGGAGGAACGGGGCGAACCCCGCACTGCTGAGCAGCGTGAAGCAGCTGGAAGCGCACCTCAGCCTGGGCCGAAAGCGTGAGTGGGCCCCGGCCCGGCACGGGGGTGGAGGGGGGCTCTGTGTGTGTGTGTGTGTGTGTGTAACACCCCCCAACCCCCCCCGTTCTGATCTCTGCCCCTCCGTCCCGCAGTGCTGCGCCTGGGCAGCTCGGCCGACGCTCTGGAGGCGGCGAAAGAGAGCCATCCACCTGTCCGACATGGTGCTGCGCTTCTGCGTCACCCTCAGCCACCTCAACAGGGCCATGTACTTCGCCTGCGACAACGTCCTGTGGGCGGGGAAGGTGGGGCTGGCGCCCAGCGTGGACCAGGAGAAGTGGGGGCAGAGATCCTTCAGGTGAGGGGTGGGGGGCATTGGGGCGGCCGGCTGAGCCCCACGGAACCGCGGGGGCTGGAAGGGAGCTCTGGAGCTGCCCCTGGCCATCCCCGCTACAACAGCCTCCCTGCGGCGGGGCCACGTGCAAATGGGTTTGGATCTCTGCAGAGGAGACCCCCACACCTCCCCGGGCTCTGCTGTGTGGCGCTGCCGCCCTCACAGCTCCGTTCTTCCTCGTGTCCGTGTGGAACACCTCCGTCCTTCAGACATCCATGGCACTGCTCGGGTCCCCCTCGGCCATCCCTCCTCCAGGCCAACGGCCCCGGGGCTCTCAGCCTGTCCCCACCAGGCAGTGCTCCACCAGCTCCACACCCTCCATGGGGCCCTCCAAGCAACTCCCAGCCTGCCCTGAGCTCGGCAGCCCAGCACTGGGCGCAGTGCTCCAGTTTTGCCCCCCCCAGGGCAGAGCAGAGCAGAGGAGCACCTCCCGGCCCTGCTGGGCACACACTGAGCAACGCCCCTCAGGAAACTGCTCGCCTTTTGGGCCGCCAGGACGCACTGCTGGCCTGCGGTCAACTGTTGGTGAACCAGAACAGCGTTGTCCTTCTGGGCCACCGGGGCACGCTGCTGGCTTGAAGTCAACCACTGGTCAACAGTTGGCCAACCGGGACACCGTTGGCCTTCCTGGTCACCAGGCCACTCTGCTGGCTTGTGGTCAATATTTGGTCAACTGTTGGTGAACCAGGACCCCGTTGGCCTTCTAGGCCACCAGGGCACGCTGCTGGCTCGTGGTCAACCATTGGTTCAGCTGTTGATGAGCCAAGACATTGTTGGCCTTCGTGGCCGCCAGGGCACATTGCTGGCTCATGGTCAACTACTGGCCAACCGTTGGTCAACCATGGGCCAACCAGGCCACCGTTGGCCTTTCGTGCCAACAGGGTATGCCACTGCCTCGTGATCAACCTGAACTCAAATATTGGCCAACCGTTGGCTAATCAGGCCACCGTTGGCCTCCTGTGCCACCATGGCACGCCGCTGGCTTGTGGTCAACCTGTAGTCAAACATTGGCCAACCATTGGCCAACCTGTAGTCAAATATTGGCCAACCATTGGCCAACCAGGCCCCTGTTGGCCTCCTGTGCCACCATGGCACGCCGCTGCCTCGTGGTCAACCTTTGCTGAAATATTGGCCAACTGTTGGCCAACCTGTAGTCAAACATTGGCCAACCATTGGCCAACCAGGCCACGGTTGGCCTTCTGGGCCACTGGGACACGTTGATGGCTCGTGGTCAGCCTGCACTCAAATATTTGCCAACTGTTGGCCAACCTGTAGTCAAACATTGGCCAACCCGGCCCCCGTTGGCCTCCTGTGCCACCATGGCATGCCGCTGGCTCATGGTCAACCTGTACTCAAACATTGGCCAACTGTTGGCCAACCTGTACTGAAATATTGGCCGACCATGGGCCAACCAGGCCACCATTGGCCTTTTGTGCCAACAGGTCATGCCACTGCCTCGTGGTCAATCTGTACTCAAATATTGGTCAACTGTTGGCCAACCTGTACTCAAATATTGGCCAACCAGGCCACTGTTGGCCTTCTGGGCCACTGGGGCATGTTGATGGCTCATGGGCACCCTGTAGTCAACTGCTGGCCAACCATTGGTCAACCATTGTCCAACCAGGCCACCGTTGGCCTTCTGTGCCACCAGGGCACGTCGCTGCCTCATGGTCAACCTGTACTGAAATATTGGCCAACTGTTGGCCAACCTGTAGTCAAACATTGGCCAACCATTGGCCAACCAGGCCACTGTTGGCCTTCTGGGCCACTGGGGCACACTGATGGCTCGTGGTCAACCTGTACTCAAATATTGGCCAACTGTTGGCCAACCTGTAGTCAAACATTGGCCAACCATTGGCCAACCAGGCCACTGTTGACCTCCTGGGCCACTGGGACACGTTGATGGCTCGTGGTCAGCCTGCACTCAAATATTGGCCAACTGTTGGCCAACCTGTAGTCAAACGTTGGCCAACCATTGGCCAACCAGGCCACCGTTGGCCTCCTGTGCCACCATGGCACACCGCTGGCTCGTGGTCAACCTGTAGTCAAACATTGGCCAACCATTGGCCAACCTGTAGTCAAATATTGGCCAACCATTGGCCACCCAGGCCACTGTTGGCCTCCTGTGCCACCATGGCACGCCGCTGCCTCGTGGTCAACCTGTACTGAAATATTGGCCAACTGTTGGCCAACCTGTAGTCAAACATTGGCCAACCATTGGCCAACCAGGCCACGGTTGGCCTTCTGGGCCACTGGGACACGTTGATGGCTCGTGGTCAGCCTGCACTCAAATATTGGCCAACTGTTGGCCAACCTGTAGTCAAACATTGGCCAACCCGGCCCCCGTTGGCCTCCTGTGCCACCATGGCACGCCGCTGGCTCGTGGTCAACCTGTACTCAAACATTGGCCAACTGTTGGCCAACCTGTACTGAAATATTGGCTGACCATGGGCCAACCAGGCCACCATTGGCCTTTTGTGCCAACAGGTCATGTCACTGCCTCGTGGTCAATCTGTACTCAAATATTGGTCAACTGTTGGCCAACCTGTAGTCAAACATTGGCCAACCATTGGCCAACCAGGCCACTGTTGACCTTCTGGGCCACTGGGACACGTTGATGGCTCGTGGTCAGCCTGCACTCAAATATTGGCCAACTGTTGGCCAACCTGTAGTCAAACGTTGGCCAACCATTGGCCAACCAGGCCACCGTTGGCCTCCTATGCCAGCAGGGCACGCCGCTGCCTCGTGGTCAACTTGTACTGAAATATTGGTCAACCATTGACCAACCAGGCCACTGTTGGCCTTCTGTGCCACCAGGGCACGTCGCTGCCTCGTGGTCAACCTGTACTGAAATATTGGCCAACTGTTGGCCAACCTGTACTCAAGTACTGGCCAACCATTGGCCAACCAGGCCACTGTTGACCTCCTGGGCCACTGGGACACGTTGATGGCTCGTGGTCAGCCTGCACTCAAATATTGGCCAACTGTTGGCCAACCTGTACTCAAACATTGGCCAACCATTGGCCAAGCAGGCCACGGTTGGCCTCCTGTGCCACCAGGGCATGCCGCTGCCTCGTGGTCAACCTGTACTGAAATATTGGCCAACTGTTGGCCAACCTGTAGTCAAACATTGGCCAACCAGGCCACTGTTGGCCTCCTGTGCCACCATGGCACACCGCTGGCTCGTGGTCAACCTGTACTCAAACATTGGCCAACCATTGGCCAACCTGTAGTCAAATATTGGCCAACCATTGGCCAACCAGGCCCCCGTTGGCCTCCTGTGCCACCATGGCACGCCGCTGGCTCGTGGTCAACCTGTACTGAAATATTGGCCAACTGTTGGCCAACCTGTACTCAAGTACTGGCCAACCATTGGCCAACCAGGCCACTGTTGACCTCCTGGGCCACTGGGACACGTTGATGGCTCGTGGTCAGCCTGCACTCAAATATTGGCCAACTGTTGGCCAACCTGTACTCAAACATTGGCCAACCATTGGCCAAGCAGGCCACGGTTGGCCTCCTGTGCCACCAGGGCATGCCGCTGCCTCCTGGTCAACCTGTACTGAAATATTGGCCAACAGTTGGCCAACCTGTAGTCAAACATTGGCCAACCAGCCCCCTGTTGGCCTCCTGTGCCACCATGGCACACCGCTGGCTCATGGTCAACCTGTACTCAAACATTGGCCAACCATTGGCCAACCTGTAGTCAAATATTGGCCAACCAGGCCCCCGTTGGCCTCCGGTGCCACCATGGCACGCCGCTGGCTCGTGGTTGCCCTGCTGGCCAGCAGACCCACTGAAACACCATCAGTCCCCATCCCTGGGCTCCTCCACGCAGAGCAGCGTTTATGAGCGCCGCGTTGTGCTGCGCCCTCCGCAGCCGCCCGCCCCACAGCGCCCCTCTCCCCACTCCCTCCCATTTCAGGTATTACCTCTTCGCCCTCATCGTCAACCTGAGCCGCGACGCCTACGAGATCCGGCTGCTGATGGAGCGCGAGGCGAGCGGGCGGCGCAGTAAGGGGGCCGAGGAGGGGCAGCGGGGCGACGTGGGGCTGCAGCCGCTGGGGCTGAGGCTGCAGGTGCAGCTGCGGCTTCTGCTGCACGTCCTGCGGGGGAACCCTCCGCTGCTGCTGGACGTGCTGAGGAACGCCTGCGACCTCTTCATCCCTCTGGACAAGCTGGGGCTGTACCGCAGCGGCCCGGCCTTCGTGGGGCTGTGCGGCCTCACCTCATCCGTCCTCTCCATCCTCACCATCCTCCATCCGTGGCTCAAACTGAAGCCGTAGCGCTGCCCGGATGGGGATGTGGGGCTGAGCCGGGGGTGGTTTTAGGGTTCAGAGGAGCCCTTTGGACGCCTGGACTTCATTTGAAGGAGGGCTGAGCCGTGCGCTGCGCTGTGGGTCCGGCGCTGCTCCCCGGTTGCAGAGTGGGACCCCCGCGGGACCCCCCGGGATGATGGGTGCTGTGGGGAGGAGCGGCGCCGGAGCTGTTGGACCCTCTGTGCACGGAGCCGGGGTCGGTTCCGACCCACATCTCGGTGGCTGCTGGGGGCTCCGGGCCTCTGCTCTGTGCTTGTGGGGCAGAACGGCTCCGGCGGCGGCACAGCGCCGCTATGGCGCTCCTATGGATGGGTGGGAACGGCCCGAGAGGGGGGAGATGGGGTGGGAGGGGGGATTGGGGATGGGAAGGGGGGAATGGGACTGAGAGGGGGAATTGGGGTTGGGAAGGGGGGAAATGGGAGTGAGGGGGGGGAATTGGGGCTGGGAAGGGGGGAAATGGGGCTGGGAAAGGGAGAGTTGGGTGGGAATGATCTGAGAGTGGGGAGATGGGGGTGGGAGGGGGGATTGGGGATGGGAAGGGGGGGAATGGGACTGAGAGGGGGGGAATTGGGGTTGGGAAGGGGGGAAATAGGAGTGAGAGGGGGGAAATGGGGCTGGGAAAGGGAGAGTTGGGTGGGAATGATCTGAAAGCAGGGAGATGGGGGTGGGAGGGGGGATTGGGGATGGGAAGGGGGGAAATGGGACTGAGAGGGGGAAATGGGGCTGGGAAAGGGGAGGGAATTGGGGATGGGAAGGGGGGAAATGAGTGAGAGGGGGCAAATGGGGCTGGGAGTTGGGTGGGAATGGCCTGAGAGTGGGGAGATGGGGGTGAGAGGGGGGATTGGGGTTGGGAAGGGGAGAAATGGGACAGAGGGGGAAATAGGGCTGGGAAAGGGGAGGGAACTGGGGATGGGAAGGGGGGAAATGGGACTTAGAGGGGGGAAATGGGACTGGGAAAGGGAGAGTTGGGTGAGAATGGCCTGAGAGCGGGGAGATGGGGGTGGGAGGGGGGATTGGGGATGGGAAGGGGGGAAATGGGACTGAGAGGGGGAAATGGGACTGAGAGGGGGAAATGGGACTGAGAGGGGGAAATGGGACTGAGAGGGGGGGAATTGGGGTTGGGAAGGGGGGAAATGGGACTGGGAAAGGGAGAGTTGGGTGAGAATGATCTGAGAGCGGGGAGATGGGGGTGGGAGGGGGGATTGGGGATGGGAAGGGGGGAAATGGACTGAGAGGGGGGGAATGGGACTGAGAGGGGGGGAATTGGGGCTGGAAAGTGGTGAAATGGGACTTAGATGGGGGAGTTGGGGCTGGGAAGGGGGGAAATGGGGCTGGGAAAGGGAGGGTTGGGTGGGAATGACCTGAAAGCAGGGAGATGGGGGTGGGAGGGGGGATTGGGGTTGGGAAGGGGGGAAATGGGACTGAGAGGGGGGAATTGGGGTTGGGAAGGGGGGAAATGGGACTGAGAGGGGAAATGGGACTGAGAGGAGGAGAATTGGGGCTAGGAAAGGGGAAATGGGGCTGGGAAGGGGAGAATTGGGGCTGGAAGAGCAGAAATGGGTCTGGGGGGGAGTTGGGGCTGGGAAGGGTAGGAATGGGGCTGGAAGGGGAGAGTTCGGTGCGGGAAGGGGAGT